>NC_092089.1:94712760-94730260 GCF_045679555.1 Salvelinus alpinus
GCAACCTCTGAAAGATGAAGTGTGTGTTCTGCTATAAGACAAACCCAGCTTCTCTCTGCTCTTTGCTCACATTTGGAGACAAAAGCTACTTATTCTTAAATAACAATATATCCAATTCCCTCAATCTGCCCCAAGGCAGCGTCCCAAATGTGTTTTAATATTCCTGGTAATGTGCTATTCAGCAGGATGTGTGTGCGTGTGCGTGCGCGTGCGTGTGTGTGTACGGGCCGGTGAACACGTTAAAACAGCTCAGGAAATAACTACTTTTTTTTAACAACATGGGCTGTGTTCCAAATTACATCCAATTCCCCATGGGTCCTGGTCAACAGTAGTACACTATATAGGGGATAGGGTGCGGTTTGGGAAGCAGCCGTAGTTTTTCCATAGGGAGGTATTTATTTTGCATCTTACACCATCAATCCTCAGGCTTAAATGTCAATCGATTCATTATTCATTTCCTTCAGAGGGATATGCATATCATCTGACGCTCCCAGAGACAGAGAGGGGCTTTGAGACGTTGAGCCATTCCTTGTCTTGACTGGGAGAGAAGACAGACAGGCAGACAACCTTATTGATGTTTGTGGTTATCAATCCTAGCCATGCCACAGTAGGATAAAGGTTGGTTCAATCGAGACAGAGACTTGACTTCCCTCCCTCTCTCCCTTCTTTTCTCAATCTCTTTCCCCCTCCTCAGATAGTGACATGGCTGTCACACCGTGCGCCATGTCTGAGTGGAGTGTGTGCGTGTGTGTGTGTTTGAATACGTGTGTCTGTGTGTATGCCTGTTCCCAGTACTCACACTTGCAGTGTGTGTCGCAGAGCGCCTGTTTCCTCATGTCACAGAGTCGTACTGACCCTCTACTGCTGCTGTAAGCCAAGGTGTTGCACTGCTGAGGATGGAACTCTGCTGCTGTAATCACCTCCGTCAGATCCTCCATGTTACACGGCTTAATGTCCACGATGTCTGGGGAGGGGCATGCTCAGGGACAAATAACAGTTTTGGAGAAAAACAGGATGTCACATTCAGTTAAATGTTTTAGATTGTTTATAGAGAAAGAGGAACAGAATACAGGCTTTAGCACTTGTTCCTAGAGGTCAAAGGTTATTTGAAGCAGCAGTCGGTAGCCTATAAATGTTGTAGACAGATAAACTATGACAGAGAGTATGTTAGGGGGTTGAAGGGTAAAGGTGAAAGGATACTGAAGCTCTGGTCGGTGATCTCCAGGTTCCACAAGTTGACCCTGAGGTCGTCGGTGGAGATGTAGGTCTGGAGGTCAGAGTTCACAGAGATGGAGTTGATGTGGTAGGTGTGGGCGTTACTGAACACACGCCGCGCTGTCGCCTCCACCATCAGATCTGTGTTCTGGAGAACAGGAACCTGGCAGGGAGGGAGGGAGGTTTAACACAGTACATATTTTCACATCACATGACTGACTCTTAAATATCATAAAACGTAATTGTCTCACAGAATCTAAGACGGAGAGAACATTCACAGATTGACACCTCTTTCTATTTCCGTACACCGTGAACGCCTGGTTCTATACAGCCATTAAGTCTCTGCTACACACATCCACATCTTTTCAAATGACTTCATGTACTGTATGTCTCCACTTGAATGTAGTGGTAGACTGCACAGCAGCAGGCCTAGTGAGCTGGTGTTAGGACTGAGGGGCCAGGGATGGCCTGAGTGTACCACTGAGCCCGGCAGAGGAACTAGCTGTAATCCATTATGGTATATGACATACAGTACAGGAGGACATAGGAGAAGCAGAGGAGACAGTAGAGAGAAAGAGAGAGAGAGACAAAGAGACAGAGGAGAGAGAAAGAGAGAGACAGTGGAGAGAGGAGAGAGAAAGAGAGAGATAGAGAGAGACAGAGGAGAGAGGCCACTAATAGATACACTGAACCGGGACTCTCTGTGTGAGAATTAAAGACCATGGTTGCCTGGGTGATGGGGTTGCAAAGAAGGGAGAGCGAAAGAGAGAGATGATCCCATTCATCGCATTCATCTCAGTGCACATTTCGATCGCTCTCTCACTCTCTCCCTGTCTCCCTCTTTCCCTGTCTCCCTCTCTCCCTGTCTCCCTCTCTCCCTCTCTCCCTGTCTACCTCCTTCCCTCTCTCTCTGTGGGTGTGTGTGTTTGATGGTGACAGGGACTCATCTGTCAGTGCTGATGGCACATATGAGAGCAGTCTGAGTGATTCTATATACCAGTGTTGAAAAACTGATTCTTCTCTCAGTGATAAGGACCGAATGCACCATGAGAAATAGACCTGGCAATGTGCAGTCATTTGGAATAGCCAAAATGCAATGAGTTTACAGGGGAGAGCAGTACTGTATATTGCCAGAAGACTGGAATATAACCATGTGCTTTATACAGTATATTCCTCATTCATAAAGTATTCATGTCAGTGATATCAAACAACATTTCCTATTTGGACCCCTGGGAAAAATGAGATATTTACATCTTATTATTCTGCTCGTGTGTGTGTGTGTGTGTGTGTGTGTGTGTGTGTGTGTGTGTGTGTGTGTGTGTGTGTGTGTGTGTGTGTGTGTGTGTGTGTGTGTGTGTGTGTGTGTGTGTGTGTGTGTGTGTGTGTGTGTGTGTGTGTGTGTGTGTGTGTGTTCTCCAACTAGCTCTCACAGTCTCATGGCAGAATTAGACGTTCATCAATGTTTCTCAAACATAAAATTTCAAAGTTGTTCCAAATGTCAAATTTCAACGTGTTTAAGGTTAAGCCCATCCTCCGTCTCCGTCCACAAAGCCCTAGCAAAACCGAAACCTACTTGAAGGTAACAGGGCTCACTGTTGCCCCTAGTGGCCAATTCCCACGTCATCTCCCGACGTCCTCAGACGTGGATGGACGTTGAGTACTGACTTGTATCACGGGTGACCTGGCAGGTGTTCTCACCCGTAGTGAGGTGATTGTAGATGGGTCTCTGATTCGTCCGTCTTCATCCTTCAGGTTGTATCCCTCTGGTCGTCTGTCTCTCTCACTGATCTTCCAGAGCTTCACTGTCTTGTCTATACACACACACACACACACACACACACACACACACACACACACACACACACACACACACACACACACACACACACACACACACACACACACACACACACACACACACACACACACACACACACACGTGCACACCGAACACAGAGGGAGAGACAGAAACAGAGAGAAAATGAGAGAGTGAAAGAGAGAGAGAATGAAGAGAGAGAGGAGAGAGAAAGAGAGAGAGAATGAAGAGAGAGAGAGAGAGAATAGAGAAAGAGAAAGAGAGAAAGAATAGAGGAGTGAGAGCGAGAGACAGAGAGAGAGAGAGAGAGAGAGAGAGAGAGAGAGAGAGAGAGAGAGAGAGAGAGAGAGAGAGAGAGAGAGAGAGAGAGAGAGAGAGAGAGAGAGAGAGTATTAAGCTCCATGCTACAGTGAGTGTGGGAGGTGTGAACTGTGTCTGGTTCAATCTGTCAGTGATGGACTGATGCCAGCCTGGATGGTGCTGCCGATGACAGTGGTCATAGAGATGACATAGTGATGTTATAACTGCTGTCATCAGGAGGATCAGATACAAATCTGCAGGTTAATCATTAAAACCATGTGACTATCGTCACCATTCATCATAACCTCATGTTTTTTCCAGCCAGACTCTACATACTGTATATTGTACATACACTGAGTACAAAACATTAGGAACACCTGCCTTGTCCATGACATAGACTGACCAGGTGAATCCAGGTGAAAGCTATGATCCCTTACGGATGTCACTTGTTAAATCCACTTCAGTCAGTGTAGATGAAGGTGAGGAGCCAGGTTAAAGAAGGATGTTTTAACCTTGAGACAATTGAGACATGGATGATGTGTGTGTGCCATTCAGATGGTGAATGGGCAAGACACAATATTGAAGTGCCTTTGAACGGGGTAGTATGTGCCAGGAGCACCGGTGTGAGTGTGTCAAGAACAGCAACGCTTCAGGGTTTTTCACTCTACAGTGTCTTGTGTGTATCAAGAATGGTCCATCACACAAAGGACATCCAGACATCCTGACACAACTGTGGGAAGCATTGGAGTCAACATGGGCGAGCATCCCTGTGGAACGCTTTCAACACCTTGTAGAGTCCATGCCCCGACGAATTGAGTCTGTTCGGAGGGTTAAAAAGGGGGGAGTGGGGGGGGGGGGGGTGCAACTGAATATCAGCAAGGTTTCTTAATGTTTTGTACACTCAGTGCCTCTAGCCTTTCAATATCCAAAGGCAATTTCTATACTATTAGATATGTATGTGTTCTGCTTGACTGAGCCCAAGCCACCAGCAGAAGCCTTGCTGATTGAGAGCTTCACGCATGGATGCAACAGCTGAACACACACACTCATGCACGGACGCACATGTATGAACACACACACACAGCAGGGCCACACGACCAGATGGAGCTCCTCTGGCTATGGTTCCACTGCTTCTAACTCCTATACACACACACACACACACACACACACACACACACACACACACACACACACACACACACACACACACACACACACACACACACACACACACACACACACACACACACACACACACACACTCACACACACACACAGACACACACCGTTGGTGGAGAGGAGGAAGTAGGCAGCGTTTTGTTGAGGAAGCCATCTGATCTTGTTGATCTTCTCCTCGATCTCCAGACTCTTCAGGTAGTCAAACTCTGGATCATGACTCTGGAACGTACTGTACACATTATACTCCCCTCGCCTTTGGGGCTGGCTTTTAGTCTGGGGGGGGTGAGAGAGAGAGAGAGAGAGAGAGAGAGAGAGAGAGAGAGAGAGAGAGAGAGAGAGAGAGAGAGAGAGAGAGAGAGAGAGAGAGAGAGAGAGAGAGAGAGAGAGAGAGAGAGAGAGAGAGAGAGAGAGAGAGAGAGAGAGAGAGAGAGAGAGAGAGAGAGAGAGAGAGAGAGAGAGATTCAGGGTGGTTGGAAGGTATGGTAAACAATATACTCCCACTGCCACTGGAGCTGACTCTTAGTTTGGAAGGAGAGAGAAGGGCAGAAGAGAGACACAGGTTAGGCTGTAACTTTACAGTACTTTAGACATGTTATACTCTCTGGGGAGAGGTAGAAGGGAGAGAGAGGTGGGAGACAGAGATGATGGGAGAGATAGAGCTACAGAGGTAGAGAGAGGGAGGACAGAAAGAGAGCGAGAGAGAGACAGAAAGTGAGAGAGAGAGAGAGAGACAGAGACAGAGACAGAGAGAGAGAGAGAGAGAGAGAGAGAGAGAGAGAGAGAGAGAGAGAGAGAGAGAGAGAGAGAGAGAGAGAGACAGAGACAGAGAGAGAGAGACAGAGAGACAGAGACAGCGACAGAGAGAGAAAGAGAGAGAGACAGAGACAGAGAGAGAGAGAGAGAGAGAGAGAGAGACAGAGACAGAGAGAGAGACAGAGAGAGACGGAGAGAGAGACAGAGACAGAGAGAGACAGAGAGAGAGACAGAGAGACAGAGACAGAGAGAGACAGAGAGAGAGACAGAGACAGAGAGAGACAGAGACAGAGAGAGAGACAGAGACAGAGAGAGAGACAGAGAGAGAGACAGAGACAGAGAGAGAGAGACAGAGAGACAGAGAGACAGAGACAGAGACAGAGAGAGACAGAGACAGAGAGAGAGACACAGAGACAGAGACAGAGAGACAGAGACAGAGTTTCATACCTCCTGTTCTCTCTGGAAGACCACCACTCTTCCTCCTTTGTCCCCTGTGGCCAGCAGCTCCCCCGAAGGGTTAAACTCCACCGTGGAGATGATGTCAGCTAAAACCAAACAGAGACACAGGGATAATGTACCACAGGGACAAAGCAATACATGGATAATGTACCACATGGATAATGTACCACTGGGATAATGTACCACAGGGACAAAGCAATACATGGATAATATACCACAGGGATAATGTACCACAGGGATAATGTACCACAGGGATAATGAAACATGGATAATGAACCACATGGATAATGTAACACAGGGATAATGAAACATGGATAATGACCCACATTGAAAATGTACCACAGGGATACTGAAACATGGATAATGAAAAACAGGGATAATGTACCACAGGGACAAAGCAACACGTGGATAATGTACCACAGGGATAATGAAACCCATGGATAATATACCACACGGATAGTGTACCACATGGATAATGCAACACAGCGATAATGTAACACATGGATAATGTACCACAGGGATAATGTAGCACAGGGCTAATGCCCAACAGGGACAATGTATCACAAGGATAATGCAACACATGAATAATTGACCAGAGGGATAATGTACCACAGGATAATATATCATAGGGATAATGCACCACATGGATAATGTAACATAGATACACTACCGTTCAAAAGTTTGGGGTCACTTAGAAATGTCCTTGTTTTTGAAAGAAAAGCACATATTTTGTCCATTAAAATAACATCAAATTGATCAGAAATACAATGTAGACATTGTTAATGTTGTAAATGACTATTGTTGCTGGAAACGGCTGATTTTTTATGGAATATCTACTTAGGCGTACAGAGGCCCATTATCAGCAACCATCACTCCTGGGTTCCAATGGCACGTTGTGTTAGCTAATCCAAGTGCATCATTTTAAAAGGCTAATTGATCATTAGAAAACCCTTCTGCAGGCCTCCCGGGTGGCGCAGTGGTCTAGGGCACTGCATCGCAGTGCTAACTGCGCCACCAGAGTCTCTGGGTTCGCGCCCAGGCTCTGTCGCAGCCGGCCGCGACCGGGAGGTCCGTGGGGCGACGCACAATTGGGCTAGCGTCGTCCGGGTTAGGGAGGGTTTGGCCGGTAGGGATATCCTTGTCTCATCGCGCTCCAGCGACTCCTGGGGCGGGCCGGGCGCAGTGCGCGCTAACCAAGGGGGCCAGGTACACGGTGTTTCCTCCGACACATTGGTGCGGCTGGCTTCCGGGTTGGAGGCGCGCTGTGTTAAGAAGCAGTGCGGCTTGGTTGGGTTGTGCTTCGGAGGACGCATGGCTTTCGACCTTCGTCTCTCCCGAGCCCGTACGGGAGTTGTAGCGATGAGACAAGATAGTAATTACTAGCGATTGGATACCACAAAAAGGGGGGAGAAAATGGGATAAAATTTATTTAAAAAAAATAAAATAAAAATAAAATAAAATAAAAAACTTCTGCAATTACGTTAGCACACCTGAAAACTGTTGTCCTGGTTAAAGAAGCAATAAAACTGTCCTTCATTAGACTAGTTGAGTATCTGGAGCATCAGCATTTGTGGGTTTGATTACAAAGACCTTTCTTCTGAAACTTGTCAGTCTATTCTTGTTCTGAGAAATGAAGGACGCGAGAAATTGCCAAGAAACTGAAGATCTCGTACAACGCTGTGTACTACTCCCTTCACAGAACAGCGTAAGCTGGCTCTAATCAGAATAGAAACAGGAGTGGGAGGCCCCGGTGCACAACTGAGCACTCTGCCTAGATGGCCAGCATCCCGGAGTCACCTCTACACTGTTGACGTTGAGACTGGTGTTTTGCGGGTACTATTTAATGAAGCTACCAGTTGAGAACTTGTGAGGCGTCTGTTTCTCAAACTATACACTTTAATGTACTTGTCCTCTTGCTCAGTTGTGCACCGGGGCCTCCCACTCCTTTTTCTATTCTGGATAGAGCCCGTTTGCGCTGTTCTGTGAAGGGTGAAGTACACAGCGTTGTACGAGATCTTCAGTTTCTTGGCAATTTCTCACATAGAATAGCCTTCATTTCTCAGAACAAGAATAGACTGACAAGTTTCAGAAGAAAGGTCTTTGTTTCTGGCCATTTTGAGCCTGTAATTGAACCCACAAATGCTGATGCTCCAGATACTCAAGTCATCTAAAGAAGGCCAGTTTTATTGCTTCTTTAATCAGAACAACAGTTTTCAGCTGTGCTAACATAATTGCAAAATGGGTTTCTCGTGATCAATTAGCCTTTTAAAATTATAAACTTGGATTAGCTAACACAACGTGCCATTGGAACACAGGAGTGATGGTTGCTGATAATGGGTCTCTGTACACCTATGTAGATATTCCATAAAAAATCACCCGTTTCCAGCTACAATAGTCATTTACAACATTAACAATGTCTACACTGTATTTCTGATCAATTTGAAGTTATTTTAATGGACAAACGTGTTTTTCTTTCAAAAACAAGGACATTTCTAAGTGACCGGTAGTGCAGTAGTGTATATTTTCACACAGAGATTACAGTAAACAGCACAGAGACACAGAGACACAACCAGTGAGAACATTTGATACATCTTAAGATATTTTTTCTTGTTGTGAAAACAAATGTTCACCCATTTTCTATTTTCCATAACTTAAATGAAAGCTGAAAGCTTCAGCTTGCCTTATAGCTTATAGCTCAACTTCTTTTATGGGCAGAATATCTAGGAAACAAAGGGTTGCCCTGGTGACCCAGATAAAAGGAGGAATATGGGTAAAAGATGTGGGTTAAACAACTGCCTGAAACCGGTCTAAAACTGATTGTGTTATTTCATCTAATTCATCCCAATCATCAGACTAAAATAGTCTGGCAATCAGCCAGGTAATTAACTTAACGATCCTCACACAATCAGTAACTCATCAGTTCAGTAGCAGATATAAAGCACTCTATGATCACACTATCAATGCGATTAGTTTCCTCTGTGAATTAAGCAGCTCCTTTCCCCCACAGGAGCCATAGTGGTGAAGTATTCCCTAAAGGACCTAGACGTTCTCAAGTTATTATTACATCCAACCAGACATCTTCCATCCACAGACACATTTTAAGGACACTGCTTTACGACAGAATTCAACTGATGCACACAGACAATTTTATAGACACCAGTCCAGTGCATTTGTCTCCTCAGCCACTGAAAATAGCTCAAACCAATACATCTCTCACATCAAGCATCCAAAACAAGCTTTTTTGGTTTCTAGACTGTAACACAGACAGACAACTACCTGAGACACCTCCTACTCTCCTCCTGAAACACATGCTGGCTTCAGAAGAGACAACAGCTCTGCATCTAAACAACCTAGAGATGGATACGTCTCTCAACATCCAACTGGTTTGTTCCCAACAGCTCTAACGAAACAAATACAAAAACCAAGACAAAGAGGGAAGAGAGAGCTGTAGTTAGCTGTGCATGTACGCACACACACACCAGAGGAGGCTGGTAGGAGGAGCTATAGGAGGGCGGGCTCATGTTAATAGCTGGATATAAAGAAATGGACACTGGGACCGAGGCTTCCTACCATGCAGGACCACTATACTGTTTATTGTCTATCCTGTAGCCTAGTCATTTTATCCCTACCTATATGTACATATCTACCTCAATTACCTCATACCCCCTGCACATAGACTCAGTACTGGTACTCCCTGTATATAGCCAAGTTATCATTGACTCAGTACTGGTACTCCCTGTATATAGCCAAGTTATCATCGACTCAGTACTGGTACTCCCTGTATATAGCCAAGTTATCATCGACTCAGTACTGGTACTCCCTGTATATAGCCAAGTTATCATTGACTCAGTACTGGTATTCCCTGTATATAGCCAAGTTATCATCGACTCAGTACTGGTACTCCCTGTATATAGCCAAGTTATCATTGACTCAGTATTGGTACTCCCTGTATATAGCCAAGTTATCATTGACTCAGTACTGGTACTCCCTGTATATAGCCAAGTTATCATTGACTCAGTACTGGTACTCCCTGTATATAGCCAAGTTATCATCGACTCAGTACTGGTACTCCCTGTATATAGCCAAGTTATCATCGACTCAGTACTGGTACTCCCTGTAAATAGCCATGTTATCATTGACTCAGTACTGGTACTCCCTGTATATAGCCAAGTTATCATTGACTCAGTACTGGTACTCCCTGTATATAGCCAAGTTATCATTGACTCAGTACTGGTACTCCCTGTATATAGCCAAGTTATCATTGACTCAGTACTGGTACTCCCTGTATATAGCCAAGTTATCATCGACTCAGTACTGGTACTCCCTGTATATAGCCAAGTTATCATTGACTCAGTACTGGTACTCCCTGTATATAGCCAAGTTATCATTGACTCAGTACTGGTACTCCCTGTATATAGCCAAGTTATCATTGACTCAGTACTGGTACTCCCTGTATATAGCCAAGTTATCATCGACTCAGTACTGGTACTCCCTGTATATAGCCAAGCTATCATTGACTCAGTACTGGTACTCCCTGTATATAGCCAAGTTATCATTGACTCAGTACTGGTACTCCCTGTATATAGCCAAGTCGTTACTCATGGTGTATTTATTCCTTGTGTTATTATTTTTCTGTTATTTTCTCCCTCTCTCCCCTTCACCATCTCTCCCCCTCTCCCCTTCACCATCTCTCCCCCTCTCCCCTTCACCATCTCTCCCCCTCTCCTCTTGACCATCTCCCCCCTCTCCCCTTCACCATCTCTCCCCTCTCCCCTTCACCATCTCTCCCCCTCTCCCTCTCTCCCCTTCACCATCTCTCCCCTTCACCATCTCTCCCCCTCTCCCCTTCACCATCTTTCCCCCTCTCCCTCTCTCCCCTTCACCATCTCTCTCTCTCTCCCCTTCACCATCTCTCCCCCTTTCCCATTCACCATCTCTCCCCCTCTCCCCTTCACCATCTCTCCCCTCACCATCTCTCCCCCTCTCCCCTTCACCATCTCTCCATCTCTCCCCTTCACCATCTCTCCCCCTCTCCCCTTCACCATCTCTCCCCTCTCCCCTTCACCATCTCTCCCCCTCTCCCTCTCTCCCCTTCACCATCTCTCCCCTTCACCATCTCTCCCCCTCTCCCCTTCACCATCTCTCCCCTCTCCCCCTCTTTCATAATCTCTCATTTGCCATCTCTCTCTCCCCTCCCTCCCTCCCTCCCTCTCTCATCATTAACATATTAAGCCAGTGAGGGGTAACAGTTATTGATGGAGTCTTTTAACGAGTTTACACTCCGACACGTCCTCCTTCAATCATCTCAGTGAATGAACAGAACCACTGAAGCAGAGACCATGTAGACACCAGACAGAATCTTGATGGAGCTCTTCTCAAAATGACCTGTCTCAATACAAATAACCTAAAACCGGAGCCTTTCCAATCAGAGAATCACATGATATCATGGTGTACTGTCATTCCTTTGTGTTTCCTCTTGGTCTCTTTATAAAAGATGACTCCAACATATGTGACTACGTCCGCAGGTTTATTGCAGACATTTTGGTCATTTCAGTCAAAAGTAGGACACTACTTTTGACCATGGCCCATAAGGCCAGACGAAGTGCACTATATAAGGAATTGGGTGCCGTTTGGGACTCAGACAATAAGTGAATAAGGTCTATAAATCCTGTAGGTCAGTCAGGTGTGACACAGCCAGGGTCAGAGGTCAGTGAGAGACATCAGACAGATGCACTCTGATGGCAAACATCAATCGCTGGCAATAACACAGAGACAGCAGTAGCCCGTCAGACACAGAGACACGCTAACCTAGCCCCTCAGACACAGAGACAGGACCACCAGTCAGGAAGGGCAGGGATATAATCCTGAGAACACACTAAAGTCTGGGGTCATCAGAGGAGAACGTCGGTAGTGGGGCGACCTAGTTAAATAATCTATATGTGACTGAACAAACAGAGACTAGGTGAAATTGACACGAACTCCAGCTAAAATAGTCTGCTAAAACAGCCTCATACACCAGCTAAAACATTTGTCGTGTGTCACATCCTGATCTGTTTCACCTGTCTTTGTGCTTGTCTCCACACCCCTCCAGGTGTCGCCCATCTTCCCAATTATCCCCAGTGTATTTATACCTGTGTTCTTTGTTTGTCTGTTGCCAGTTCATTTTGTTTGTCAAGCCTACCAGCGTTTTCCCCATTGCTCCTGTCTGTTTCTAGTTCCTGTTTTCTAGTTTTCCTGGTTTTGACCATTCTGCCGGCCCTGACCCTGAGACTGCCTGCCGTCCTGTACCTTTTGGACTGTGATCTGGATTACTGACCTCTGCCTGCCCTTGATCTGTCATTTTGCCTGCCCCCTGTTCTAGTAAAACAAATGTGTTACTTCGACACTGTCTGCATCTGGGTCTTCCCTGAAACATGATAATACGAACTGGCCATGACTGACCCAGCAGACTCGGACCAGCTCCGCAACGCCATCTCCTCCCAAGGAGCCACCATTGGAAGGCACCAGGAGTTGCTTTTAGGTCTTATGGAAGGTTTCCAGAACTTAGCTGAACGCCACGACCGAGTGTTGAACACGTTGCTGGAGCAATTCCACGGGTTGTTTGTTAGGCAGCCTACCACGACGGTAACCTCCCAGCCCCTCAGTATACCGGTTGTTAGCAGTGCTGCCTCCCCGGCCACCCCGGTTTCCCAGGAACCCAGCTTACCTCCCCCGGAACGCTTCAATGGAGAGTCGGGCACCTCTCGGACGTTTCTCGCTCAGTGTTCCCTCATCATCAGAGCTGCAGCCCTCCTCCTTCCCCTCGGACCGCTCTAAGATAGCGTACCTCACCACGCTGATGTCCGGGAGGGCTCTCGCCTGGGTTACGGCAGTATGGGAACAACAGTGGGCCGTATGCTTCAGTCTGGAGGAGTTGGTGGCGGAGGTAAAGAAAGTTTTCGATGCTCCATTGTCCGAGAGAGAGGCTGCCCGGAAGTTTCTCCAGCTTTGCCAAGACTCCCGCAGTGTGGCAGACTACGCGGTGGATTTTCGCACGTTGGCAGCTGAGAATGCCTGGAACCCGGATGTGCTGTTCGACATGTTCCTGCACAGAGTAAAGGAGGAAGTAAAGGACGAGCTTGCAGCCCGGGAACTACTGATGGATCTCGACTTGCTCATCGCCTTGACCATTCGGATCGATGGGCGACTACAGTAATGAAGGAAGACAAGGAGATTTGATTTCACTCGCCCGACCAAGGATTCCACCTCGCCTCTGAGGCATCCCGGAAGTCCCAGACGGCTCTGTTGCCAAGAGAACCTGAGGCTATCCGAGTTCCCCAGAGAGTCTCCGAAGTCTCCCGATTCACCTCTTCCCAAGCCAATGCAACTAGGCAGAGCTAGGCTGTCTCCAGCTGAACTGCTACACAGGTTTCACACTAAGAGTTGCCTGTACTGCGGGACTACTTGTCATTTCATCTCCACCTGTCCACTAATACACCAGGCTCACCGGTAGGAGCGAGTACTCTGGTGGGCCAAACAGATAACTTTTCCTCTCCCCTTACTCACACCCCTTTTCATAACATATTGCTGTGGGGGAACCAGTCAAAATCTCTCCGGGGTACTCATCAACTCTGGGGCCGATAAGAGCTTTATGGATGCTACCCTGGCGTCCGAGCTGGGCATCCCCACTCAGCCACTCTCCATTCTCATGGAGGTTGGACGGGCGCTCTACAGGCCGGGTCACCCACAATACCACCGCAACCTACGTGTGTCAGGGAACCACAGCAAGATGATCCAATTCCTGCTCACTATGTCTCCTCAGGTTCCCGTGGCATTGGGATGCTCTTGGCTCCAGTGACACAATCCCCTTATTGACTGGTCTGCTGGTGCCATCATGGGCTGGAGCCCGTTCTGCCACGCTCATTGCCTGAAGTCAATGCAGCCTGCCCAGGGATGTCTTCCTGGGGGCTCGGAAGTTTCCCAGGACCTCCGGGAGGTGTTGAGTAAGGCCCAGGCCACTTCGCTTCTGCCGCAGCGACCCTATGACTGTGGGATTGACCTTCTCCTAGGCACCACGTCGCCCCGGGGACGACTGTACTCTCTGTCGGGTCCGGAGACCAAGGCTATGGAGACCTACATTGAGAACTCCCTAGCTGCAGGGTTCATCCGTCCTTCTGCCTCCCCCACCTGTGCAGGGTTCTTCCTGGTGGAGAAGAAGGCCAAAACCCTGCACTCGTGCATCGACTACTGGGGCCTCAATGACATAACTGTGAAGAACCCTTACCCGCTACCACTCATCTCCTTGGCCTTCGAGCCACTCCAGGGGGCCACCGTGTTCTCCAAGCTGAACCTACGGAACTCCTACCACCTGGTGCGGATACAGGAAAGGGCGAGTGGAAGACTGCCTTCAACACGGCCAGGGGTCACTATGAGTATCTGGTCATGCCATTTGGCCTTACCAACGCCCCAGCTGTGTTCCAGCCTCTGGTTAATGATGTTCTTCGTGACATGTTGAACCGGTTCATCTTCGTCTGACTCAATGACATCCTCGCCTTCTCCCGCTCCGCCTAAGAACATGTGCTCCATGACCGACAGGTTCCTGGAGAACCAGCTTTTGTGAAAGCAGAGAAGTGCAAATTCCATCGCTCCACCATCACCTTCCTGGGTGACATCATCACTGCAGGGACTGTACAGATGGATCCCGGGAAGGTGAGAGTGGTGGTGGATTGGCCCCAGCCTACATCCAGGGTGCAGGTGCAACGTTTCCTGGGATTCACCGTGGTTACAGCACCCTGGCTTCCCCCGTCTGCACTCACCTCTCCCAAGGTTCCGTTCACATGGTCCCCAGCTGCTGACCGGGCGTTCCGGGATCTCAAACACCGTTTCACCACAGCTCCCATCTTCTTTCATCCTGACCCGTCCCGCCAGTTTGTGGTGGAGGCCGATGCTTTGGATGTCGGAGTGGTGGCTGTCCTGTCCCAGTGTTCTGCCCTGGACCTCAAGTTACATCCCTGTGTCTTCTTCTCCCATTGCCTCAACGCCACAGAGAGGAACTACAATGTGGTAAATCGTGAGCTTCTCACGGTGAAAATGTAATTGGAGGAGTGGAGGCACTGGCTGGAGGGGGAGGAATATCCATTAATTGCGTGGACCGACAACAATAACCTGGAATATCTCCGCACCACCAAGCGTCTCAATTCCAGGCAAGCTAGGTTGGCCCTGCTTTTCTCCTGGTTCAATTTCTCCCTCTCATACTGAACGGAATCCAAGACTGTCACGCCGCTATAGCCCCACGGCTACAACCCCAAAACCCGAGACCATCCTTTCCGCCTGGCGATGGCACTCAGCTGGGGAATAGGGAAGCATGTTCGTGAGGCGCAGCGTTCCCAGCCGGGGGGGAAGGATGGTCTCGGGTTCCGGGGTTGTAGCCGTGGGGCTATAGCGGCGTGACAGCGCATCCAGACCGGATGTTTGATCGTGACGTGGTTCGCTCCTCGGTCCTGGAGTGGGCCCACTCCTCTAGGCTTACCTGCCACCTGGGCTCCGGTCGGACCCTGGCCTTTGTGCGACAACGCTTTTGGTGGCCTACCATGGTTCTTGATGTCTCTGCGTTCGTCGCCGCATGCACGATTTGTGCAAGGAACAAGACTCAAGCTCTGGCTGGTCTCCATCAACATCTGCCTGTCCCTCACCGTCCCTGGTCTCACTCCCCCCGTCTGATGGCAACACCACCATTCTGACAGTAGTGGGCCGGTTTTCCAAACCTGCCCACTTCATTCCTCTCCCCAAACTACCCTCGGCCAAGGAGATGTCCCAGCCCATGGATCCGGAAGCACGTCTTCCGGATCCATGGACTCCCACTGGACATGGTCTCCGACCGGGGTCCTCAGTTCTCGTCCCAGTTCTGGAAGGCATTCTGCACACTCATTGGGTCATCGGCCAGCCTGTCCTCCGGGAACCACCCCCAGTCTCATGGCTAGTCAGAGTGAGCCAACCAAGACCAGGAGACGACTCTGCACTGCCTGGTCTCTGCCAACCCCACCCACCTGGAGCCGGCAACTAGTGTGGGTCGAATACGCCCACAACACCCTTCCTTGCTCTGCCAATGGGCTCTCGCCCTTTGAGTGTTCCCTGGGTTATCAACCCCCGCTCTTCCCTGAGCAAGAGGGAGAGGTCGGCATACCTTCGGCCCAGATGTTCGTCTTCTGTTGCCCCGTACCCTCCCTATACATCCCACTTTCATGTGTCTAGAATCAAACCCATGTCTCAAAGCTCTTTCTCTACTGTTGACCTGTTGTATTGCCTGCCCCCTGTTCTAGTAATAAACTTGTGTTACTTCAACACTGTCTGCATCTGGGTCTTCCCTGAAACGTGATAGTTGTGTAAGAAGCCAACATGGCGTGACTGTGGAGAGCCAGTTACGTAAGTGTGCTGTTATATTAGGTAGAGAGAGGGTAACTGGCAGCCGAGTGCCGTGCCAATGCCTTCTGTTAGACACATGGGAACACTGCACTACACTGCGCTGCCTGCGTCAATGGAGAATGCTAAAGTATTCTCTCTCTCTCTCAAACACAAACAATGTTATATTTGGGTCCAACAAGACCATTACCTTGGCCTGCTCTCTGGAAGGCTAGATGGCTTATGCTTGTACGCTACGTGAGGTTCACACACATACACTTTAACATTCTATCTAGACAGCATTATATCATCATGGATCTTAGTAATGGAGAGAAACAGATCATTAACCTGATTTCTATCAAATCTGTCCAGTGGGAGATATACAAGATTTTGTGTGTGTGTGGTGTGTGTGTGTGTGTGTGTGTGTGTGTGTGTGTGTGTGTGTGTGTGTGTGTGTGTGTGTGTGTGTGTGTGTGTGTGTGTGTGTGTGTGTGTGTGTGTGTGTGTGTGTGTGTGTGTGTGTGTGTGTGTGTGTGTGTGTGTGTGTGTGTGTAATCAGACTTGAGGGACAGATGTTATTTCTCCCCTTTGACACTTTATTACCTGATAGATACCTAACAGAGAGAGAGTGAAAGAAAGACAGAGAGAGTGAGAGACAGAGAGGAGGGAGGGAGAGGGAGAGAGGGAGGAGAGGTGAGAGAGAGAGAAAGAGAGAGAGAGTGAGGAGAGAGAGAGTAAGAGAGAGAGAGAGAGAGTGAGGCGAGAGGGAGAGAGAGAGAGAGAGAGGAGAGTGTAATGTTTACTGTTCATTTTTTTGTTTATTTCATTTTAGTTTATTATCTACTTCACTTGCTTTGGTAATGTTAGCATATGTTTCCCATGCCAATAAAGCCCTTGCAGTGAATTCAATTGAATTCAATTGAGAGACAGAGAGGAGAGAGGGAGAGAGAGAGAGAAAGAGAGAGCACAAACTACTAACAGAGAGGAGAGAGGGAGAGAGAGAGAGAAAGAGAGAGCACAAACTACTAACAGAGAGGAGCTATACTGATGGAGTTACTGTTAGAAACATCACAGCACTAAACCATTGTCTTTGTCTCTGCTGTTTTCATGTCTCACAGCTATTCATCTGGGCTGTCTTTTCAAAGGTTATACAGTCTAAGCTGAGAAGTGGGTCTCAGTGAGTTAAGTGACCTTATAGAAAAACATTCTGTGACATTTGTTCCTGGACAGACCACAGGAAAACAGAAATGTTTTATCAGAGCCAACAAACACTTCCAATTGAGAAACACAAAAAGGTCAAATACTATTTAACCTCCAAGGCAGTACAGAGAACATATTAGATATGTACTCTCTCTTTCTCAAAGAAGCACTTTGTCATTCTCTTTAAGCTGTGGTTGCACA
>NC_092089.1:94732760-94735260 GCF_045679555.1 Salvelinus alpinus
TTTATTTCACTTTTGTTTATTATATATTTCACTTGCTTTGGCAATGTAAACATGTGTTTCCCATGCAAATAAATCCCCTTAAATTAAATTAAATTGAAATTGAGAGAGCGAGAGACAGAGAAAGAGATTACACATTGATTATGTCCTCCCAGTTTAGATTTTAAGGTCATTGTTCTGATGGCTAAATTTAAAGGGACAAAAATACATGTCAATCCTGTAGTTGAATCCTACAGCTCTCTGCATCCTGGTCACAGGGAAATGGTCACGTTGGTACCCAGCTCCCTGCATCCTGGTCTCAGGGAAATGGTCACGTTGGTACCCAGCTCCCTGCATCCTGGTCTCAGGGAAATGGTCACGTTGGTACCCAGCTCTCTGCATCCTGGTCTCAGGGAAATGGTCACGTTGGTACCCAGCTCTCTGCATCCTGGTCACGTTGCTACCCAGCTCCCTGCATCCTGGTCTCAGGGAAATGGTCACGTTGGTACCCAGCTCTCTGCATCCTGGTCTCAGGGAAATGGTCACGTTGCTACCCAGCTCTCTGCATCCTGGTCTCAGGGAAATGGTCACGTTGCTACCCAGCTCTCTGCATCCTGGTCTCAGGGAAATGGTCACGTTGCTACCCAGCTCTCTGCATCCTGGTCTCAGGGAAATGGTCACGTTGGTACCCAACTCCCTGCATCCTGGTCTCAGGGAAATGGTCACGTTGCTACCCAGCTCCCTGCATCCTGGTCTCAGGGAAATGGTCACGTTGGTACCCAGCTCTCTGCATCCTGGTCTCAGGGAAATGGTCACGTTGCTACCCAGCTCCCTGCATCCTGGTCTCAGGGAAATGGTCACGTTGCTACCCAGCTCTCTGCATCCTGGTCTCAGGGAAATGGTCACGTTGCTACCCAGCTCCCTGCATCCTGGTCTCAGGGAAATGGTCACGTTGCTACCCAGCTCTCTGCATCCTGGTCTCAGGGAAATGGTCACGTTACTACCCAGCTCCCTGCATCCTGGTCTCAGGGAAATGGTCACGTTGCTACCCAGCTCTCTGCATCCTGGTCTCAGGGAAATGGTCACGCTGGTACCCAGCTCCCTGCATCCTGGTCTCAGGGAAATGGTCACATTGGTACCCCAGCTCCCTGCATCCTGGTCTCAGGGAAATGGTCACGTTGGTACCCAGCTCCCTGCATCCTGGTCACGTTGCTACCCAGCTCCCTGCATCCTGGTCTCAGGGAAATGGTCACGTTGGTACCCCAGCTCCCTGCATCCTGGTCTCAGGGAAATGGTCACGTTGGTACCCAGCTCCCTGCATCCTGGTCTCAGGGAAATGGTCACGTTGGTACCCCAGCTCTCTGCATCCTGGTCTCAGGGAAATGGTCACGTTGGTTCCCCAGCTCTCTGCATCCTGGTCTCAGGGAAATGGTCACGTTGGTACCCAGCTCTCTGCATCCTGGTCTCAGGGAAATGGTCACGTTGGTACCCAACTCCCTGCATCCTGGTCTCAGGGAAATGGTCACGTTGGTACCCCAGCTCTCTGCATCCTGGTCTCAGGGAAATGGTCACGTTGCTACCCAGCTCCCTGCATCCTGGTCACGTTGGTACCCAGCTCCCTGCATCCTGGTCTCAGGGAAATGGTCACGTTGCTACCCAGATGGCACCCTATATCAAGGCTATTCAACTGGTGGCCCGCGGGACAGATCCGGGCCATTTATTCATTTAGACTGGCCCTTTGATCAATTCTGAACATTAACAAAAGATCTGCAAAAAAGCTACGACTCTCAGGAACACGTACCTGCCTTCTGTTTTCCTGTCTGATGAAAGCTACGACTCTCAAGAACCCGTACCTGCCTTCTGTTTTCCTGTCTGATGAAAGCTACGACTCTCAAGAACCCGTACCTGCCTTCTGTTTTCCTGTCTGATGAAAGCTACGACTCTCAGGAACACGTACCTGCCTTCTGTTTTCCTGTCTAATGAAAGCTACGACTCTCAAGAACCCGTACCTGCCTTCTGTTTTCCTGTCTGATGAAAGCTACGACTCTCAGGAACACGTACCTGCCTTCTGTTCTCCTGTCTGATGAAAGCTACAACTCTCAAGAACCCGTACCTGCCTTCTGTTTTCCTGTCCGTTAGAAGGGAGTGACTAAGGGAAATGAATTTAAAGCATGCTTCCTTCAAACTGGAATTTGGCATTATCTTTGTATTATTTATTATTATGCTTAGTTTTCAGATGATTTTAAAATGACCTTTAAGAAGCATTTAAAAGTTGTTTAAATCAAATTTTTAAAATGGTGAGGGAGAGTTGTGCATTTTCCTTTTCAATGATTATCGATTTTTTGGGTTGGCCTTCGACTCACGTTGGTTGAGCACCACCCACTTCTTTCCTAATTACTTTTAGCAAAATGTCAATTTAAGAAAAGTGCTTTATTGATGTGTGTGTGGGTGTTGCTTTTTATACAGTTCTTCTGACGAGGAATCGCATGTGGAAAATGTCCACCCCTCCCTGAAATTATTTGTT
>NC_092089.1:94737760-94770260 GCF_045679555.1 Salvelinus alpinus
AGAGAGAGAGAGAGAGAGAGAGAGAGAGAGAGAGAGAGAGAGCGAGCATCCCTCTGTACCTCATGTCCTGTCCTCTAAGTATGACTCCTACACCCTGCAGACAAAAGTGACCAGAGAAAGCTGATCTAGTTAGACTCTGTTAGGGAGGTTCTGATGCAGGAGGTGCAGGGAAACCGGAGGTGGAGGGGTTGGATATCCAGACGGGTCCTAGGGAGGTGGCTACCAATCAATCTCCTGTTGGGGAACAGATACTGGTTTCACAGTGGCCTCATAGAACCAGACAGAGGACTAGGCTCACCATTCTGTTTTGCTTTACATGGTTAGATATCTCACGATCAGACTGGTTCCAACAGGTTAGACTCACAGCATCAATTACATTAGCATCAGTTAGTCCTGGTTAATCAATAAACATGATCAGTGACTGGGGCTAACATCGTTAATTAGATCAGTCTGACAATGGGACTTGATGATATCTGTAAATCACCGGACTAACCCTGATCAATTAGCCAGACAGAGAGAGGCAGACACAGCAGGGCACTGGGCTAATACAGCACTGTAGGAGGCTGTACTCTGTCCATGGTGCTGAATCCAGTCAGACTTTCTAGAATGATCCAACCTCAAAGATACACACCCCTCCCCTCTCCTACCCCTCCCTCTCTCTCTCACACAGTATATTTACTGACTCATTCAAGGCTGCTTCATGTGCCATTCAGAGCAGATTCGTTCAATCAGGCCAGCCATTGAAACAGACAGACCCTGGATCAGTTCCTTCTGTTTCTAAATATGGAGCATGAGAGATTACCCACTGGGCACAGACGTCAATTCAACGTCTATTCCACGTTGGTTCAATTTAATTGAAATTACGTGGAAACAACGTTGATTCAACCAGTGTGTGCCCAGTGGGTAGGGAGTAGGCCAGACAAGTAGACCGCCACCCTCCATAAATGATCAGACTTCCACCCGAAGCAACAATCAATCCGTACGCTACATGACACCAGGCAAGATCGATACGGTTCCGGGTGGGGACGCTATAATGAGACAAAAAGTATTCTTCTGATGACAATTTGTAAATCAATCCTTCATCATAAACGATATGCGGAATACTCGGCCTTCTTTACAGTACAGTTTATGTCAAATCAAGCGGTGTACTGTAAACCGAACATTGTAAATATGTGATGACGAATAGCGTAGCTTGTTTTCAGTTGCATACCTTCAGTAGCATAGTTGTGGTCGCGTAGGAAGCTGTTGTTGATCTTGCGGGTGACACTCTCCTCCTCCATTGATAAATCGGTTGGTTCTGGATCCTGAGACCGTTAAAAGACATCCTGTACGTTACCATCAGCAGCAGGCGGGCCGCAAGACCAGCGTGAGGGCTGTCATCTTGACTCGAACTCTCTGGTAGATAAAGCGGAATGATCAAGTCCCGTCCACGTCTCAGTGCGCTTCAAATAGGAGGTTTTAGCCTATGCAGTGACAGTGCTGTACAAATGTGTGTCTTTAGTAATTCTAGCACATTTAACCTCGACAGAGTGGGTGGTGGTTGCCTCCGTCTTGCCTCGTTAAAAAAAGACGAAAATATCCTAAGTAGTTTCAAATGATCAAAATGTCTTCAAAACGTGCGACCTCTGCTGTGCAGTGGAATGCAGTGGAATTGGTCAAATAAATAGCCTTTTCCCGGTATGAGAGTGTGTGAATGAGACAGCAGTCCTCGCTAAATCTTATCTGGTGAGGATATGAGTTGAAGCAGGCAAGACTCTCTCTCTCGAACAGCTTGGCTGGGTGGGATTATGCGTCAAGCCTGGCTGGCTAAAGTCATTCCAACGTTTCCCTGCCAGCCTCCTCGGTTGCAGATCAGAGTGCCACTTCGCTTTCCTCCTTCCTTTCGTTCACCAAGCAAAGTCCTCCTCGTTTTCTCTCTTCGAACAGAAGTAAATCTGGTGCGGCGCGCCCGAGTCATTGGTACGCATATGGACTGGGGCGGCAGTATCCCTGGCGCTGGTACTGACGCGCCGCTTTAGCACCAGCCCTTCCCAATACCGATTGCCGCAGGCTGGATCTTCAAAACTACACGCAGCAAACGCATTTTGAACGCTCGCTGTGACGTTTAATCGAACCATCACAGTGCAGCCTACTGGCAATGGTCAGTCAGAAAATCATGAATTATGAATGACTCAAGATGACAAGCAGATCGGACATTGTACCGTTAATGCCAGGGCTAAGTTCTATTTGTTTTCCCCCGGGTGACATTAAGGAATGGGCTCACTGATTTAGTTAATACATAGTTACTGTTGTAGGCCTATAGACATCAGGAGAGAGGAAGACATTGAGGGGAAAGGAGACTAAAGCTAAGAGACAGGCAGGAAAAGCGATGAAGGATGGAAGAAAGAGAGAGAGGGAAGAAAGTGACAGAGAGAAAGAGAGAGACAGAGGGAAGAAAGAGAGAGAGAGAAAGAGAGAGAGAGAGAAAGAAAGAGAGAGACAGAGAGAAAAAGAAAGAGAGATAGAGAGAATGAGAGAGATATATAGAGAGAGATCGAGAGAGCTAGAGATGGAGAGAGAGAGAGAGAGAGAGAGAGAGAGAGAAAGAAAGAGACAGAGAGAGAGAGACAGAGAGAAAAAGAAAGAGAGAGAGAGAGATAGAGAGAATGAGAGATATATAGAGAGAATGAGAGAGATATATAGAGAGAGATCGAGAGAGCTAGAGATGGAGAGAGAGAGAAAGAGAGAGAGAGAGAAAGAAATAGAGAGAGAGACAGAGAGAAAAAGAAAGAAAGAGAGAGAGAATGAGAGAGATATATAGAGAGAGATGGAGAGAGCTAGAGATGAGAGAGAGAGAGAGAGAGAGAGAGAGAGAGAGAGAGAGAGAGAGAGAGAGAGAGAGAGAGAGAGAGAGAGAGAGGATGATGAAGGATGAGTGCAGCAGCCAGTCTGATTAATTAGATTAAGTTGAGATGTCTTCACCACCTGGTCTTTCTGGATCTAATATCAATCCCCACGTGGTCTTTCTGGATCACCAGTGGGATTTCCCCACACACACACATTATCCTCTATATTCCCCCAATGAATGTGCATGTTTGTGTATGTGCATGTTTGTGTATGTGCATGTTTGTGTATGTGCATGTTTGTGTATGTGCATGTTTGTGTATGTGCACTTGTGTCCGTGCATTTGTATGCATGTGTGTGTGTGTCTGCATTGTGTACACATGTAATTGAAGTGCCCATTTGCAGCCAGGTCGCTCAAGATTCACTTCGAAATTGGACAACCGTCCATGTCCCGAGGATGTCGGGAGATGCTTCTAAAACTCGCCACTAGAGGCAACGGTGAGCACTAGTACCCCGCAAACTCCGGCCCCGATGTTTGCGTGTTCACTCCCAGTGCTAGACACTCATTTTAAAACATGTTTTAACCATATCCCAAACCTTAACCCTTAACTTAAACATGCACTATGCAGAAAAGTTACGTATTGCAGCTTTAACCATTTGCAGGATGAGTAACACAGGGTGTCCAAAACACCACAAATGTTTAAGTTTGGAGCAGCTTTGAAATTTGACGTTTGGAGAAATGTGGATAGACAACAGAATCGGAAGGGAAATTGGTCAAACCATGAGATTGTGTTGCCATTTGCTTCAGTGCTCATGGGTATGTGGCTGTTTTTAAACAACTAATTGACCGACGTCTGTTCAATTATTTGAATTCCTTTTAGTTTGTTTGTTTTCTGTGAGCTCAATGCGCACATCGCACAATTTCTCTAGAGATAAATCCGATCCAGCCTGAACTGTGCGATGTAGTAGGTGCGTGCATGTTTGTGTGTGTGTGTCACGCCCTGACCTTAGAGATCCTTTTTATGTCTCTATTTTGGTTTGGTCAGGGCGTAAGTTGGGGTGGGCATTCTATATCTTGCATTCTATGTTCATTTTTCTATGCTTTCTATTTCTGTGTGTTTGGCCGTGTGTGGTTCTCAATCAGAGGCAGCTGTCTATCGTTGTCTCTGATTGAGAACCATACATAGGTAGCCTTTCCCACCTGTGTGTTGTGGGTAGTTGTTTTCTGTTTTGTGTGAGTACCTGACAGAACAGTTGCGTTTTGTTCCACTTTTGTTTTTTGTTTCAGTGTTCAGGTTTTAATAAACGTCATGAACACGTACCACGCTGCGCTTTGGTCTAATCCGTCTTCCTCAGACGAACATCGTGACAGTGTGCACTTGTGTTCATGCATTTGTATGTATGTGTGTGTGTCTGTATTGTGTCAATACACGTGTAATCCAATTTTTAGGATCTGGCTAAAAATACTTGAATCAGTTATAGAACCCTTTGCCCTTTATGGTTGTGAGGTCTGGGGTCCGCTCAACACCAAATTGAGGCTCTGCATGCAGAATTCTGCAAAAATATCCTCAGTGTACAACGTAAAACACCAAATAATGCATGCAGAGCAGATTTAGGCCGATACCCGCTAATTATCAAAATCCAGAAAAGAGCCGTTAAATTCTACAACCACCTAAAAGGAAGCAATTCCCAAACCTTCCATAACAAAGCCATCACCTACAGAGAGATGAACCTGGAGAAGAGTCCCCTAAGCAAGCTGGTCCTGGGGCTCTGTTCACAAACACAAACACACCCCACAGAGCCCCAGGACAGCAACACAATTAGACCCAACCAAATCATGAGTCAACAAAAAGATAATTACTTGACACATTGGAAAGAAATAACATAATAACAGAGCAAACTAGAATGCTGTTTGGCCTTAAACAGAGAGTACACAGTGGCAGAATACCTAACCACTGTGACTGACCCAAACTTAAGGAAAGATTTGATTTACTTCCATATCTATTGGGTGAAATACCACAGTGTGCCATCACTGCAGCAAGATTTGTGACCTGTAGCCACAAGAAAAGGGCAACCAGTGAAGAACACCATTGTAAATACAACCCATATTTATGCTTATTTATTTTCCCTTTTGTACTTTAACCATTTGTACATGGTTACAACACTATATATAGACATAATATGACATTTGTAATGTCTTTATTATTTTGGAACGTCTGTGAGTGTAATGTTTACTGTTAATTTTTATTGTTCATTTCACTTTTGTATATTGTCTACTTCACTTGCTTTGGCAATGTTAACATATGTTTCCCATGCCAATAAAGCCCCTTGAATTTAATTGAATTGTAGTAGGGAGTTGTAGTTTCCAAAAGGCCAATATTCTACATAGTTTAGTGCATAAAACGTGATAATTAACTACAATAACCACAATCCATTGCGCATCTACTTGTCCTGTCTGTTTTTCTTTTATGACTGCAACAGAAGACAGAAAAATGCGCGATCATGAGGGAATATAGAGAGCAACTGTTGCTTTGCGAGGTATCTCTACTTAAAGATACATGTGATTGATAGTTGGTATTCAGCAGTCATAAAAGTATGTCTTTGATGAACTACTAAAATAGTGATTTTGTCAGACAGCAAAAGCAGCAGCTCTATAGAGATGAGATGATGACTTGGAATGAAATAATAAAGTCATCAGATAAAACAAATGTAATATACACAACTGAAATATTTTATTAAAGTAAAGTAAAGTGAATAAATGATGGTTAGTAAGTGATAAGCAGTAATGTTCAATCACTACCGCCATGGGACTTTTATTAATAGTTTTATTCTGTGTTGTTACAGCACTCAACCCACATAATACTTAGTGCATTCAATGTTTAAAAAAAAAATATTGAAATCGAAAACCGTGATTATTTAGTGAATAACTAATCGCTCAGCACTAGTATTTGTGGGAGAGAGATGCTCTTCAAACCAGAATCATCTCCTCTCCTCTGTCTCCTGCACATACTATGTTACACCCCACTAGCCCCCCAGCCTCCACCTGAATACATTACATTACACACACACACACACACACACACACACACACACACACACACACACACACACACACACACACACACACACACACACACACACACACACACACACAACTATACTGAATACATTACAAGGCATTACCCATGCAGAGCTATAATGAAGCCAACTGGAGCATGGTGTTCTGTAAGGAAGAGTGGTTACATATATACACTCTCCTGCTCTTCTAATGAAATCTCTGTTCAAAACCACCAATCTTCAGCTTAAGATCGATCTGAGTGGTCAGTGGAGCATCTCAATTGAAATAGGACATCTTTATCATTATTTAAACATGAGGACAGACAGTTGTGTTCAGTCATGGAGTGTTGCTAACAAAGACTTAAGTCTTCTGTGTGTCGGTTGACTAACAACAAGATTAGATTGAAATGAATTAGAACCACTGGGAGACAATGGAATTAGCAGAGTCAGTGGAGTGAAGACTGGTTGGTTGGACGATTATGGTTCCACTTGGGAAGTGGCAAGTGGGTAGAATGGAGGTGGCTTTGGTAGAGAGAGAGAGGAAGAGAATACATTAAAAGAGAGAATGGCAAAAGACAAATAGAGACTGAGAGAGAGAGAGGGGAGGAGAGAAGAGAGAGAGAGAGAAAAAGAAAGAGACAGACACAGAGAGAGAGACATAGAGAGAGAGAGAGACATGAAGCAGAGGCAGAACATTTGATTGTATAATGAAAGCATGTGGAAGCCAGCAGCCAAAACCTCAGATGAATGCTACTGCTTTAATGACCCAGATCCTGCCTATCTTTTCTTCTCTACCCTCCCCTTTTCTCCTACTCTTTCCTCACCCTGTTTCACCCAGCCTCTTTCCCTTTTCGCTTAGCCAGGTCTTGCTGTTTTCTGCTCCCCAGGCCTTCTACCCCCTTCATAGCCCTGCCTCTCTACCTAGCCCTGTCTCTAAGCCTTTCTCCCCTCTACCTAGCCCTGTCTCTAAGCTTTCTCCCCTCTATCTAGCCCTGTCTCTTAGCCTTTCTCCCCTGTATCTAGCCCTGTCTCTAAGACTTTCTCCCCTCTCCCTAGCCCTGTCTCTAAGACTTTCTCCCCTCTCCCTAGCCCTGTCTCTAAGACTTTCTCCCCTCTCCCTAGCCCTGTCTCTAAGACTTTCTCCCCTCTCCCTAGCCCTGTCTCTAAGACTTTCTCCCTAGCCCTGTCTCTAAGACTTTCTCCCCTCTCCCTAGCCTTGTCTCTAAGACTTTCTCCCTTCTCCCTAGCCCTGTCTCTAAGACTTTCTCCCTTCTCCCTAGCCCTGTCTCTAAGACTTTCTCCCTTCTCCCTAGCCCTGTCTCTAAGACTTTCTCCCTTCTCCCTAGCCCTGTCTCTAAGACTTTCTCCCCTCTCCCTAGCCCTGTCTCTAAGACTTTCTCCCTTCTCCCTAGCCCTGTCTCTAAGACTTTCTCCCCTCTCCCTAGCCCTGTCTCTAAGACTTTCTCCCCTCTCCCTAGCCCTGTCTCTAAGCCTTTCTCCCCTCTCCCTAGCCCTGTCTCTAAGACTTTCTCCCTTCTCCCTAGCCCTGTCTCTAAGACTTTCTCCCCTCTCCCTAGCCCTGTCTCTAAGACTTTCTCCCCTCTCCCTAGCCCTGTCTCTTAGCCTTTCTCCCTTCTCCCTAGCCCTGTCTCTAAGACTTTCTCCCCTCTCCCTAGCCCTGTCTCTAAGACTTTCTCCCCTCTCCCTAGCCCTGTCTCTTAGCCTTTCTCCCTTCTCCCTAGCCCTGTCTCTAAGACTTTCTCCCTTCTCCCTAGCCCTGTCTCTAAGACTTTCTCCCCTCTCCCTAGCCCTGTCTCTAAGACTTTCTCCCCTCTATCTAGCCCTGTCTCTAAGACTTTCTCCCTTCTCGCTAGCCCTGTCTCTAAGACTTTCTCCCTTCTCCCTAGCCCTGTCTCTAAGACTTTCTCCCTTCTCCCTAGCCCTGTCTCTAAGACTTTCTCCCTTCTCCCTAGCCCTGTCTCTAAGACTTTCTCCCTTCTCCCTAGCCCTGTCTCTAAGACTTTCTCCCTTCTCCCTAGCCCTGTCTCTAAGACTTTCTCCCCTCTATCTAGCCCTGTCTCTTAGCCTTTCTCCCCTGTATCTAGCCCTGTCTCTAAGACTTTCTCCCTTCTCCCTAGCCCTGTCTCTAAGACTTTCTCCCTTCTCCCTAGCCCTGTCTCTAAGACTTTCTCCCCTTCTCGCTAGCCCTGTCTCTAAGACTTTCTCCCCTCTCCCTAGCCCTGTCTCTAAGACATTATCCCTTCTCCCTAGCCCTGTCTCTAAGACTTTGTCCCTTCTCGCTAGCCCTGTCTCTAAGACTTTGTCCCTTCTCGCTAGCCCTGTCTCTAAGACTTTCTCCCCTCTACCTAGCCCTGTCTCTAAGACTTTCTCCACTCTCCCTAGCCCTGTCTCTAATACTTTCTCCCTTCTCCCTAGCCCTGTCTCTAAGACTTTCTCCCCTCTCCCTAGCCCTGTCTCTAAGACTTTCTCCCTTCTCCCTAGCCCTGTCTCTAAGACTTTCTCCACTCTCCCTAGCCCTGTCTCTAAGACTTTCTCCCTTCTCCCTAGTCCTGTCTCTAAGACTTTCTCCCCTCTCCCTAGCCCTGTCTCTAAGACTTTCTCCCCTCTCCCTAGCCCTGTCTCTAAGACTTTCTCCCTTCTCCCTAGCCCTGTCTCTAAGACTTTCTCCCCTCTCCCTAGCCCTGTCTCTAAGACTTTCTCCCTTCTCCCTAGCCCTGTCTCTAAGACTTTCTCCCTTCTCCCTAGCCCTGTCTCTAAGACTTTCTCCCCTCTCCCTAGCCCTGTCTCTAAGACTTTCTCCCCTCTCCCTAGCCCTGTCTCTAAGCCTTTCTCCCCTCTCCCTAGCCCTGTCTCTAAGACTTTCTCCCTTCTCCCTAGCCCTGTCTCTAAGACTTTCTCCCCTCTCCCTAGCCCTGTCTCTAAGACTTTCTCCCCTCTCCCTAGCCCTGTCTCTTAGCCTTTCTCCCTTCTACCTAGCCCTGTCTCTAAGACTTTCTCCCCTCTCCCTATCCCTGTCTCTAAGACTTTCTCCCTTCTCCCTAGCCCTGTCTCTAAGACTTTCTCCCCTCTCCCTAGCCCTGTCTCTAAGACTTTCTCCCCTCTCCCTAGCCCTGTCTCTTAGCCTTTCTCCCTTCTCCCTAGCTCTGTCTCTAAGACTTTCTCCCCTCTCCCTAGCCCTGTCTCTTAGCCTTTCTCCCTTCTCCCTAGCCCTGTCTCTTAGACTTTCTCCCTTCTCCCTAGCCCTGTCTCTAAGACTTTCTCCCTTCTCCCTAGCCCTGTCTCTAAGACTTTCTCCCCTCTCCCTAGCCCTGTCTCTTAGCCTTTCTCCCTTCTCCCTAGCCCTGTCTCTAAGACTTTCTCCCTTCTCCCTAGCCCTGTCTCTAAGACTTTCTCCCCTCTCCCTAGCCCTGTCTCTCAGCCTTTCTCCAATCTCCCTAGCCTTGTCTTTAAACCTTTCTCCCCTCTCCCTAGCCCTGTCTTTAAACCATTCTCCCCAGTCAGTGGCCCTCAAGCAGAGATGCTTGAGGGCCATGTGTCCTCCTTTACACAAACAGAGCAGGTAGAATTAGGCCCTATAGCAACCCAACTCACACGACAGGTCTGCATACCAAACAACACACAGTCTACACACAGACACAGACACACACAGTC
Organism: Salvelinus alpinus; assembly: GCF_045679555.1. Classification (NCBI taxonomy): domain Eukaryota; kingdom Metazoa; phylum Chordata; class Actinopteri; order Salmoniformes; family Salmonidae; genus Salvelinus; species Salvelinus alpinus. Next base: position 94,747,313 of record NC_092089.1, read on the forward strand.
ACACAGTGTCACACAAGCATCTGGTATTCCTGAAGAGAACGACTTAAGAGAACAACTTAAGAGAACAGCTGCATATTGTCAGTATTAATTTAAAGGAAAACGTACTGTTGATAGTTGGGTCAAAAGATACATAGATTCATCAGTACATCAGTACATAACCATCATCCTCTTGGTTGATCATGTCATTGTCTATTTGCTCTCACTGTTAAGATCCTGCTTTAAATTGTTACAAAACATAGAAATATAAGACGCCTTTAAGATCCTTAGATGCTCTTCAAAACCCCACAACAGTCCTCCATATAACCCCAACAGCCACCAGCCCATCCTGGGCGGTAATAGGCTTTACCAGTCTGCCATCTGCCAGGGGGCTCAGTGCCAGGCCAAGCCCAGGGAGGGCTGGGTAGACCTGCTCCGTCTGCCCCCTTTACTGTCTTCCGAGATAAGTACAGTGCCTTCGGAATGTATTTGGACCCCTTGACTTTTTCCACATTTTGTTAGGTTACAGCCTTCTTCTAAAATGTATTAAATAGTTTTTCCCCCATCATCAATCTACACACAATACAACATAATGACAAATGAAAAACAAGTTTTCTGAAATTTTTGCTAATTTATAAAAAATACAGGAAATAACACTTTTACATAAGTATTCAGACCCTTTACTCAATACTTTGTTGAAGCACCTTTGGCAGCAATAACAGCCTAGAATCTTCTTGGGTATGATGCTACAAGCTTGGCACACCTGTATTTGGGGAGTTTCTCCCATTCTTCTCTGCAGATCCTCTCAAACTCTGTCAGGTTGGATGGGGAGCCTTGCTGCACAGCTATTTTCAGGTCTCTCCAGAGATGTTAGATCGGGTTCAAGTCCGGGCTCTGGCTGGGCCACTCAACGACATTCAGAAACTTGTCCCGAAGCCACTCCTGCGTTGTCTTGGCTGTGTGCTTAGGGTCATTGTCCTGTTGGAAGGTGAACCTTTGCCCCAGTCTGAGGTCCTGAGCGCTCTGGAGCGGGTTTTCATCAAGGACCTCTCTGTACTTTGCTCCGTACATCTTTGCCTCAATCCTGACTAGTCTCCCAGTCCCTGCCGCTGAAAAACACCCCCACAGCATGATGGATGGTGCCAGGTTTCCTCCAGACGTGACGCTTGGCATTCAGGGCAAAAGGTTAAATCTTGGTTTCATCAGACCAGAGAATCTTGTTTCTATTGGTCTTAGAGTCTTTTGGCAAACTCCAAGCAGGCTGTCATGTGCCTTTTCCTGAGGAGTGGCTTCCGTCTGGCCACTCTACCTTAAAGGCCTGATTGGTAGAGTGCTGCAGAGATGGCTGTCCTTCTGAAAGGTCTCCACAGAGGTCTCCCATCTCCACAGAGGAACTCTAGAGCTCTGTCAGAGTGACCATCGGGTTCTTGGTCACCTCCCTGACCAAGGACCTTCTCCCCCGATTGCTCAGTTTGGCCGGGCGGCCAGCTCTATGAAAAGTGTTGGTGGTTCCAAACGTCTTCCATTTAAGAATGATGGAGGCCACTTTGTTCTTGGGGACCTTCAATGCTGCAGAAATGTTTTGGTACCTTTCCCCAGATCTGTGCCTTGGCACAATCCTGTCTCGGAGCGCTACGGACAATTCCTTCAACCTCATGGCTTGGTTTTTCCTCTCACATGCACTGTCAACTGTGGGATCTTATATAGACAGGTGTGTGCCTTTCCAAATCATGTCCAATCAATTTAATTTACCACAGGTGGACTCCAATGTAGTTGTTGAAACATCTCAAGGATGATCAGTGGCAACAGGATGCACCTGAGCTCAATTTCAAGTCTCATAGCAAATGGTCTGAATAAGGCTGTAACGTAACAAAATGTGGAAAAAGTCAAGGGGTCTGAATACTTTCCGAAGGCACTGTATATTACTCACAATAATGTGGGGTTGACCTCTAAAAGGATAAGCCCTTGGAGGGAGAGGAGGGGGGTCATACCATGGATCATTTAGCTATTGATTTTGTATTTTAGGACTCCTTTACGTATAAAAAAAATATATACAAAAATTATTTGATAAATTATTGAATTCAGGGCCTCCCGGGTGGCGCAGTGGTCTAAGTCACTGCATCGCAGTGCTAGCTGTGCCACCAGAGACTCTGGGTTCGAGCCCAGCCTCTGTCGCAGCCGGCCGCGACCGGGAGGTCCATGGGGCGACGCACAATTGGCCCAGCGTCGTACGGGTTAGGGAGGTTTTGGCCGGTAGGGATATCCTTGTTTCATCGCGCACTAGCGACTCCTGTGGCGGGCCAGCCGCAGTGTGCGCTGACCAGGTCGCCAGGTGTACGGTGTTTCCTCCGACACATTGGTGCGGCTGGCTTCCGGGTTGGATGCATACTGTGTTAAGAAGCAGTGCGGCTTGGTTTGGTTGTGTTTCGGAGGACGCAAGGCTCTCGACCTTCGTCTCTCCCGAGCCCGTACAAGAGTTGTAGCGATGAGACAAGACAGTAACTACTAACAATTGGATACCACAAAATTGGGGAGAAAAAGGGGTTACATTTTTTAATTTTTTTAATAAAATTAAAAAATACAAAATAAATTATTGAATTCGGCCTTTATTACCATAGCCCATAGAAACCCGTTGAATAACACCTTCATTAACAGTCAAAAAATGTATTATAAGAATGAGTTATAAGGAATAATGTTTTGACTTGTCTGTCCTATACAGTATCTAGGCGATATAAGAAAGCTCAGGAAATATATATATTTTTTTTTTACATAGTTAACCCGTTTTTTTGCGGTACCTCCATACTTCCATACATGCATTTAAACTGGTACTGGTTACCTTCAGACGAGTCCCATGACACTGTGGAGGTCATAGAGCAAAACGGAGACACCATCATGTTCGTGAGAATCACATTAGTTTGTAGCCCAAACGGTTCGGATGCTACAAACTGAAGTTGGCACATCGACGGTACCGACTTCAGACGTTCGGACGCTACAGACGATTTCGTGAGACGACCGATTTTTGAGATGTCTCACGGTCTGACAAACATAGCTTTAGCTTTGCCACCATCCACCGCAGAAGTAGTAGGGCGACAGGCGGATGCGGTGGCTTGAGCCCTCTCATTCGGTGGATTGAGCCCTCTCATGCGGTGGATTGAGCCCTCTCATGCGGTGGATTGAGCCCTCTCATGCGGTGGATTGAGCCCTCTCATGCGGTGGATTGAGCCCTCTCATTCGGTGGATTGAGCCCTCTCATTCGGTGGATTGAGCCCTCTCATTCGGTGGATTGAGCCCTCTCATTCGGTGGATTGAGCCCTCTCATTCGGTGGATTGAGCCCTCTCATTCGGTGGATTGAGCCCTCTCATTCGGTGGATTGAGCCCTCTCATTCGGTGGATTGAGCCCTCTCATGCGGTGGATTGAGCCCTCTCATTCGGTGGATTGAGCCCTCTCATGCGGTGGATTGAGCCCTCTCATGCGGTGGATTGAGCCCTCTCATTCGGTGGATTGAGCCCTCTCATTCGGTGGATTGAGCCCTCTCATTCGGTGGATTGAGCCCTCTCATGCGGTGGATTGAGCCCTCTCATTCGGTGGATTGAGCCCTCTCATGCGGTGGATTGAGCCCTCTCATGCGGTGGATTGAGCCCTCTCATTCGGTGGATTGAGCCCTCTCATGCGGTGGATTGAGCCCTCTCATTCGGTGGATTGAGCCCTCTCATTCGGTGGATTGAGCCCTCTCATGCGGTGGATTGAGCCCTCTCATGCGGTGGATTGAGCCCTCTCATGCGGTGGATTGAGCCCTCTCATGCGGTGGATTGAGCCCTCTCATGCGGTGGATTGAGCCCTCTCATGCGGTGGATTGAGCCCATGTAAAAAACACATATCTCTTAAACTGACGGATTTTGATGGGGAATTTTTTATTATGTTACTTACATTGACGCACATGCTCTGTGTGTGTGTGTGTGTGTGTGTGTGTGTGTGTGTGTGTGTGTGTGTGTGTGTGTGTGTGTGTGTGTGTGTGTGTGTGTGTGTGTGTGTGTGTGTGTGTGTGTGTGTGTGTGTCTTCATGTCTTCATGCAGTTGTTTAGAAAATACTATGTAGAAAACCAGCAGACAATGGGTGTTTCACATTGTTATATCTAGCTTAGCTGTCAAAGAACACACATCCACACAGTTTCACATTGCACGTCACTCTCTTGTTTAATGACAAGTGCCACTCATTCTGACAACACATTCATCCGTCAAGCAGCACACTGTCATAAACCATAACAACGTACAGTACGACGAATAGCACGTCGTACCTTACATAACACACAGTAGAAATGAATGTGAAGCCAAATGGTGTAAAATGTGTCTGTTGCTCTGATGGATGACAGATGGAGACGCATGGTACTGAACAAATGTAGAGGGGGAAGGTCGTGGGAAGAAGGGATGAGGGAAGAGAGAGGGAAGTGAGAAGGAGAGAGACATTGAGAGAGAGAAGGGAAAGCAGAGAGGAGGAAAGGAGGGAGTTAAAGAGGATGGAGAAAGAGAGAGACCAAAAGAGAGAGGATAAGGGAGAGAGAAGGGAGGAAGGGAGGGGGAGGAAGCGAGGAGGAATGAGCGAGGGACAGCAGACAGAAAATGGGAGATAAAACAATGGATGTGTAGTTGTAGTTGAGTGTATTAAATCAAGCCTGAAGGGCGTTGACCCCTAACAGCAGGGTTTACTTTTCATGTCCTTCCAATTACAGGATGAGTCTAATGCTCTCTCTCTCTCTCTCTCTCTCTCTTTCTCTAATGCTCCATCTCTCTCTCTCTCTCTTTCTCTAATGCTCTCTCTCTCGCTCTCTTTCTCTAATGCTCTCTCTCTCGCTCTCTTTCTCTAATGCTCTCTCTCTCGCTCTCTTTCTCTAATGCTCCATCTCTCTCTCTCTCTCTAATACCCCCCCTCTCTCTCTCTCCGTCTCTCTTCCTCTCTCTAATATCCCCCCATCTCTCTCTCTCTCTCTCTCTCTCTCTCTCTCTCTCTCTCTCTCTCTCTCTCTCTCTCTCTCTCTCTCTCGCTAATGTTCCCTCTATCTCTATCTTCCTCTCTCTCTAATATCCCCCCCATCTCTCTCTCTCTCTATCTTCCTCTCTCTCTAATGCTCCCTCTATTTCTCTCTCTTTTCCTCTCTCTAATGCTCCCTCCATCTCTCTGAGACTCTACATGACCACCTCACCCCTAACACCCACTCTCCCTCTCCCTCCCCTAACACCCCCTCTCCCTCCCCTAACACCCCTCCCCCCCCCCAATCCCCCAACACCCTCCCCTCTTCCCGTAACACCCCCTCTCCCAACATCCCCTCTCCTCCTCCCCTAACGCCCCCTCCCCCTCTCCCTCCCCTAATACCCCCTCTCCTCCTCCCCTAACTCCCCTTCCCCCTCTCCTCCTCCCCTAACACCCCCTCTCCCTCCCACAATCCCCCTCTCCCTCCCCTAACACCCCCTCCCCCTTTCCCTCCCCTAACACTCCCTCTTCCTCCCTTCCTCTCTCTCCCCTGATCATTAATTAATAAAAAATGCTTCATGTTCTATGATTAATGGAAACTTTCCTAGGAAAACTGGTCAATGTAAATTATTCCCTACAGAAATACCAGTACATTCGCGTATCTGACCTCAAGGGCACATGTGTATGCTATGCACACACTTGCATGCATAAACACGCCCGCACACACACACACATATACAAAACCACCTCAGTGACACATTTATTCAATTTTAATGTATTCATTGCTGTATGAGTACAGCTATACTGCAACTTGCTCCATATGTAACCTCTCTTGTTGCTAGGTAACTGCCAGTGAAGCGGCAACCATTGCTATGCAGCACAACAACAGCTGTCTGTGTAATTGGACCATTAAGATTTAAAGGTCTTCATCATTCCGCTCCTCTCTGTCTTAATACAGTTCAGGATCCACAACATGCTGTAACAGAAGGGTTAATGGACTGAACAGGAGAGGCTGATACTTCTTGTTTATTTCCCATTAGGATAATGAAGAGCATAAAGATGAGTGTGTATGTCCCAAATGGCACCCTATTCCCTACAGAGTGCACTACTTTTGACCAGAGCCCTTCCCAAAAGTAGTGCACTAAATAGGGTGCCATTTGGCACAAAACCATTGACTTATACAGTAAATGGCAGGAAGGAAGCAGGATAGAACCCCCCAGGTGATTTGCATAATGCTAGCATACAAATATAGTCATGTAAAATGTTATTACTATAATAAAGTTAATTTAATGTTACTAAAATGTTGCTGCAAGCAAGGGCTCGTGGGATGGGCATCTAAATGTATATTTACATGCCCGTTCTAATCTGTTACCAATGAATTAGCAACTGATGAATTACAGGTCCGGGCACTTCCCCGTTGGACCTGGAGCACAGCGGCGCGCGCGCTTCAGGCACATGGAACGCGCCCTAGTTTGTCGCGAGCTAACAGGATAATGGCTCTAAATGCATGTTAAGAGACAAGAAAAAGGAGAAGCAGCGCGTTCTAGAGATCAACGAGCAGTTTAAATCATGTTAGTGTATTCTGTATGTTGTGTTGTCAGATGATACAAGTTGTAATCGACAGGAAAATCCCATTTGGTAGAGCAGCTGTCAGACTGGAGCTTTCCTGATGCCCACAGGGATGGCAAGCTGTCCACACACACACACGCACACGCACACACACGCACGCACACGCGCGCGCACGCACACCACACACGCACGCACGCACGCACACGCACACGCACACACACACACACACACACATACACACACACACACACACACACACACACACACACACACACACACACACACGTAAACGTGCATAGAATGATGAATTTGATGGATTGGAAATTATTTTCCCATGTTTTGGGGAAACGTGTCATTCAGTACAACATGTTATGCAACGTAGCAAACGTTCAATCGAACTGAACACACCCCAGAACGGACTTTCTTATAGTCATTCTACAAGACAATTGCCAAGTGTGGACTTATAGTTAGACCGTTTATATAAATACAGAAATGATTTGTATTTTAGTTGTGGTTGGGATATATTGACCAAATTATTAGGAAAGTTATTGATGTACACTGAACGAAAATATAAACGCAACATGTAAAGTGTTGGTCATATGTTTTATGAGCTGAAATAAAAGATCCCAGAAATGTTCCATATGCACAAAAAGTTTATTTCTCTCAAATTTTGGGCACAAATGTCTTTACATCCCTGTTAGTGGGCACTTCTCCTTTGCCAATATAATCCATCCAGCTGACAGGTGTGGCAAATCAAGAAGCTGATTAAACAGCATGATCATTACACAGGTGCACCTTGTGCTGGGGACTGTAAAAGACCACTTTTAATATGTGCAGTTCTGTCACACAACACATGCTGACTGCGGGAACGTCCACCAGAGCTATTGCCAGAGAATTTAATGTTAATTTCCCTACCATAAGCTTACTCCAATTTCGTTTTAGAGAATTTGGCAGTGCGTCCAACCGGACTCACAACCACAGACCACATGTATTCACGCCTGCCCAGGAATTCCACATCCAGCTTTTTCACTTGCAGCATCGCCTGGGGGGGGGGGGGGGGGTTGGGGGGGCTGATGAGTATTTATGTATGTAACCGAGACACCGAGACGACCCAACACACACCCAGACGACCCAACACACACCCAGACGACCCAACACACACCCAGACGACCCAACACACACCCAGACGACCCAACACACACCGAGACGACCCAACACACACCGAGACGACCCAACACACACCGAGACGACCCAACACACACCCAGACGACCCAACACACCCCCAGACGACCCAACACACACCCAGACGACCCAACACACACCGAGACGACCCAACACACACCGAGACGACCCAACACACACCCAGACGACCCAACACACACCCAGACGACCAAACACACACCCAGACGACCCAACACACACCCAGACGACCCAACACACACCCAGACGACCCAACACACACCCAGACGACCCAACACACACCCAGACGACCCAACACACACCCAGAAGACCCAACACACACCGAGACGACCCAACACACACCCAGACGACCCAACACACACCCAGACGACCCAACACACACCCAGACGACCCAACACACACCCAGACGACCCAACACACACCGAGACGACCCAACACACACCGAGACGACCCAACACACACCCAGACGACCCAACACACACCCAGACGACCCAACACACACCCAGAAGACCCAACACACACCCAGACGACCCAACACACACCCAGACGACCCAACACACACCGAGACGACCCAACACACACCGAGACGACCCAACACACACCGAGACGACCCAACACACACCCAGACGACCCAACACACACCGAGACGACCCAACACACACCGAGACGACCCAACACACACCCAGACGACCCAACACACACCCAGACGACCCAACACACACCCAGACGACCCAACACACACCCAGACGACCCAACACACACCCAGACGACCCAACACACACCCAGATGACCCAACACACACCCAGACGACCCAACACACACCCAGACGACCCAACACACACCCAGACGACCCAACACACACCGAGACGACCCAACACACACCGAGACGACCCAACACACACCGAGACGACCCAACACACACCCAGACGACCCAACACACACCGAGACGACCCAACACACACCCAGACGACCCAACACACACCCAGATGACCCAACACACACCCAGACGACCCAACACACACCCAGACGACCCAACACACACCCAGACTACCCAACACACACCCAGACGACCCAACACACACCCAGAAGACCCAACACACACCGAGACGACCCAACACACACCCAGACGACCCAACACACACCCAGACGACCCAACACACACCCAGACGACCCAACACACACCCAGACGACCCAACACACACCCAGACGACCCAACACACACCGAGATGACCCAACACACACCCAGACGACCCAACACACACCCAGACGACCCAACACACACCCAGAAGACCCAACACACACCGAGACGACCCAACACACACCCAGACGACCCAACACACACCCAGACGACCCAACACACACCCAGAAGACCCAACACACACCGAGACAACCCAACACACACCCAGACGACCCAACACACACCCAGACGACCCAACACACACCCAGACTACCCAACACACACCCAGAAGACCCAACACACACCCATACGACCCAACACACACCCAGACGACCCAACACACACCCAGACGACCCAACACACACCCAGACTACCCAACACACACCCAGAAGACCCAACACACACCCAGACTACCCAACACACACCCAGACGACCCAACACACACCCAGAAGACCCAACACACACCGAGACAACCCAACACACACCCAGACGACCCAACACACACCCAGACGACCCAACACACACCCAGACTACCCAACACACACCCAGAAGACCCAACACACACCCATACGACCCAACACACACCAAGAAGACCCAACACACACCGAGACAACCCAACACACACCCAGACGACCCAACACACACCCAGACGACCCAACACACACCCAGACTACCCAACACACACCCAGAAGACCCAACACACACCCATACGACCCAACACACACCCAGACGACCCAACACACACCCAGACGACCCAACATACACCCAGACTACCCAACACACACCCAGACGACCCAACACACACCCAGAAGACCCAACACACACCCAGACTACCCAACACACACCCAGACGACCCAACACACACCCAGAAGACCCAACACACACCCAGACGACCCAACACACACCCAGACGACCCAACACACACCCAGACGACCCAACACACACCCAGACGACCCAACACACACCCAGACGACCCAACACACACCCAGACGACCCAACACACACCCAGAAGACCCAACACACACCGAGACGACCCAACACACACCCAGACGACCCAACACACACCCAGAAGACCCAACACACACCGAGACGACCCAACACACACCGAGATGACCCAACACACACCCAGACGACCCAACACACACCCAGAAGACCCAACACACACCCAGACGACCCAACACACACCCAGACGACCCAACACACACCCAGAAGACCCAACACACACCGAGACGACCCAACACACACCGAGATGACCCAACACACACCCAGACGACCCAACACACACCCAGACGACCCAACACACACCCAGACGACCCAACACACACCCAGACGACCCAACACACACCCAGACGACCCAACACACACCCAGACGACCCAACACACACCCAGAAGACCCAACACACACTCAGACGACCCAACACACACCCAGAAGACCCAACACACACCCAGACGACCCAACACACACCCAGACGACCCAACACACACCCAGATGACCCAACACACACCCAGAAGACCCAACACACACCCAGACGACCCAACACACACCCAGAAGACCCAACACACACCCAGACGACCCAACACACACCCAGACGACCCAACACACACCGAGACGACCCAACACACACCCAGACGACCCAACACACACCCAGATGACCCAACACACACCCAGACGACCCAACACACACCGAGACGACCCAACACACACCCAGACGACCCAACACACACCCAGACGACCCAACACACACCCAGACGACCCAACACACACCCAGACGACAGAGAAATCTTATCTCACGATCCACTTAAAACAAAATAAGAAAAAATTATCATCTGTCCAGCCCTAGCCAGTCTCGGTTACTGCTCAAAATGTCTTGTAGTCCTGGTCGAGTAGCCAGCCTCGGTTACTGCTCAAAATGTCTTGTAGTCCTGGTCGAGTAGCCAGCCTCGGTTACTGTTCAAAATGTCTTGTAGTCCTGGTCGAGTAGCCAGCCTCGGTTACTGTTCAAAATGTCTTGTAGTCCTGGTCGAGTAGCCAGCCTCGGTTACGGTTCAAAATGTCTTGTAGTCCTGGTCGAGTAGCCAGCCTCGGTTACTGTTCAAAATGTCTTGTAGTCCTGGTCGAGTAGCCAGCCTCGGTTACTGTTCAAAATGTCTTGTAGTCCTGGTCGAGTAGCCAGCCTCGGTTACGGTTCAAAATGTCTTGTAGTCCTGGTCGAGTAGCCAGCCTCGGTTACTGCTCAAAATGTCTTGTAGTCCTGGTCGAGTAGCCAGCCTCGGTTACTGCTCAAAATGTATTGTAGGCCTGGTCGAGTAGCCATCCTCGGTTACTGTTCAAAATGTATTGTAGGCCTGGTCGAGTAGCCAGCCTCGGTTACTGTTCAAAATGTCTTGTAGGCCTGGTCGAGTAGCCAGCCTCGGTTACTGTTCAAAATGTATTGTAGGCCTGGTCGAGTAGCCATCCTCGGTTACTGTTCAAAATGTATTGTAGGCCTGGTCGAGTAGCCAGCCTCGGTTACTGTTCAAAATGTCTTATAGGCCTGGTCGAGTAGCCAGCCTCGGTTACTGTTCAAAATGACTTGTAGGCCTGGTCGAGTAGCCAGCCTCGGTTACTGCTCAAAATGTATTGTAGTCCTGGTCGAGTAGCCAGCCTCGGTTACTGTTCAAAATGACTTGTAGGCCTGGTCGAGTAGCCAGCCTCGGTTACTGCTCAAAATGTCCTGTAGGCCTGGTCGAGTAGCCAGCCTCGGTTACTGCTCAAAATGTCTTGTAGGCCTGGTCGAGTAGCCAGCCTCGGTTACTGCTCAAAATTTCTTTTAGGCCTGGCCGAGTAGCCATCCTCGGTTACTGTTCAAAATGTATTGTAGGCCTGGTCGAGTAGCCAGCCTCGGTTACTGCTCAAAATGTCTTGTAGGCCTGGTCGAGTAGCCAGCCTCGGTTACTGTTCAAAATTACTTGTAGGCCTGGTCGAGTAGCCAGCCTCGGTTACTGCTCAAAATGTATTGTAGGCCTGGTCGAGTAGCCAGCCTCGGTTACTGCTCAAAATGTCTTGTAGGCCTGGTCGAGTAGCCAGCCTCGGTTACTGTTCAAAATGTCTTGTAGGCCTGGTCGAGTAGCCAGCCTCGGTTACTGTTCAAAATGTCTTGTAGGCCTGGTCGAGTAGCCAGCCTCGGTTACTGTTCAAAATGTCTTGTAGGCCTGGTCGAGTAGCCAGCCTCGGTTACTGTTCAAAATGTCTTGTAGTCCTGGTCGAGTAGCCAGCCTCGGTTACTGTTCAAAATGTCTTGTAGTCCTGGTCGAGTAGCCAGCCTCGGTTACGGTTCAAAATGTCTTGTAGTCCTGGTCGAGTAGCCAGCCTCGGTTACTGTTCAAAATGTCTTGTAGTCCTGGTCGAGTAGCCAGCCTCGGTTACTGTTCAAAATGTCTTGTAGTCCTGGTCGAGTAGCCAGCCTCGGTTACTGTTCAAAATGTCTTGTAGTCCTGGTCGAGTAGCCAGCCTCGGTTACTGTTCAAAATGTCTTGTAGTCCTGGTCGAGTAGCCAGCCTCGGTTACGGTTCAAAATGTCTTGTAGTCCTGGTCGAGTAGCCAGCCTCGGTTACTGTTCAAAATGTCTTGTAGTCCTGGTCGAGTAGCCAGCCTCGGTTACTGTTCAAAATGTCTTGTAGGCCTGGTCGAGTAGCCAGCCTCGGTTACTGTTCAAAATGTCTTGTAGTCCTGGTCGAGTAGCCAGCCTCGGTTACTGTTCAAAATGTCTTGTAGTCCTGGTCGAGTAGCCAGCCTCGGTTACGGTTCAAAATGTCTTGTTGTCCTGGTCGAGTAGCCAGCCTCGGTTACTGTTCAAAATGTCTTGTAGGCCTGGTCGAGTAGCCAGCCTCGGTTACTGTTCAAAATGTCTTGTAGTCCTGGTCGAGTAGCCAGCCTCGGTTACTGTTCAAAATGTCTTGTAGTCCTGGTCGAGTAGCCAGCCTCGGTTACGGTTCAAAATGTCTTGTTGTCCTGGTCGAGTAGCCAGCCTCGGTTACTGTTCAAAATGTCTTGTAGTCCTGGTCGAGTAGCCAGCCTCGGTTACTGTTCAAAATGTCTTGTAGTCCTGGTCGAGTAGCCAGCCTCGGTTACTGTTCAAAATGTCTTGTAGTCCTGGTCGAGTAGCCAGCCTCGGTTACTGTTCAAAATGTCTTGTAGTCCTGGTCGAGTAGCCAGCCTCGGTTACTGTTCAAAATGTCTGTAGGCCTGGTCGAGTAGCCAGCCTCGGTTACTGTTCAAAATGTCTTGTAGTCCTGGTCGAGTAGCCAGCCTCGGTTACTGTTCAAAATGTCTTGTAGTCCTGGTCGAGTAGCCAGCCTCGGTTACTGTTCAAAATGTCTCGTAGGCCTGGTCGAGTAGCCAGCCTCGGTTACTGTTCAAAATGTCTGGTAGTCCTGGTCGAGTAGCCAACCTCGGTTACTGCTCAAAATGTCTTGTAGTCCTGGTCGAGTAGCCAGCCTCGGTTACTGTTCAAAATGTCTTGTAGTCCTGGTCGAGTAGCCAGCCTCGGTTACTGTTCAAAATGTCTTGTAGTCCTGGTCGAGTAGCCAGCCTCGGTTACTGTTCAAAATGTCTTGTAGTCCTGGTCGAGTAGCCAGCCTCGGTTACTGTTCAAAATGTCTGTAGGCCTGGTCGAGTAGCCAGCCTCGGTTACTGTTCAAAATGTCTTGTAGTCCTGGTCGAGTAGCCAGCCTCGGTTACTGTTCAAAATGTCTTGTAGTCCTGGTCGAGTAGCCAGCCTCGGTTACTGTTCAAAATGTCTCGTAGGCCTGGTCGAGTAGCCAGCCTCGGTTACTGTTCAAAATGTCTGGTAGTCCTGGTCGAGTAGCCAACCTCGGTTACTGCTCAAAATGTCTTGTAGTCCTGGTCGAGTAGCCAGCCTCGGTTACTGTTCAAAATGTTGCTATAATAGGCCTACTTGTTTTCCTTTGCATGTTTTTTTTGTTGAAGGTTTAGTTTTTTGATTATTCATTGTCAAGCTTGCAACATTTTAGTAGCTTAGCTAGCTAGGACTGTGGCATGTGTATGTAAACTTGATAAAAGTCACCTTGTCCAAGAGAGACTTACACGGTTATCAAAACGTCACGCCAGGGTAAGTCTACACAAAACACAGGCCTTGTTTTAAGTGTTTCTAAAATTCCCTATGGGAAAAATTAATCGTGGGAAAACGATAGGAACCTTTTCCTTGCTAGGTTTTATGGTTATTATGACTCATACTGTGGAACTCTATGGAAGCGAGCCAAAATGAATTGACAACCCAAATCATTGCATGGGCCGGATATAAATGTGTGTCGTGCCGGATTCGGCCAGCTCGCCTTGTGTTTGACACATGTGACTTAGAGGGAGCAGATACCATGTTTGACTAGTGTGATTGTCTATGGATTTGAAGTAAACAGTGTTAAGGATCACCCTCCAGTCTATTACCAGGATAAATCCAGCCCACTGACAGAGTAACTTCATCCTCCCTCTGTGAATAGTAACATGCCAATGAGCTGATCCAGCCTGTAACTCACACTCTCTAGACTTAGTTGTATTGGACCATCAGAGTAAAGCTGTAGAGCTAATAATTGATCTAGACTGGCTAATTGGTCTCGCTAAGTGACTGTATAAAACAAGATGACTGGCCGTGTCTGTCTGTCTGTCTGTCTGTCTGTCTGTCTGTCTGTCTGTCTGTCTGTCTGTCTGTCTGTCTGTCTGTCTGTCTGTCTGTCTGTCTGTCTGTCTGTCTGTCTGTTCACACTAGACTGAGCCGTGAGGATGACCAGGAGTGTCTGTCTCTGTGTTGTCTGGCCATCGAGAGTAGAGCAGCGTCACATGTAGGGAATGTCTGGTACGTCAACACTGACACTGACAGTAGTACATCTTATCCTACAGCACCACCTTCTGGCAGAAACTGACATTACATGTGAAAATGCAAAAACATAAGCACAACTGATCTGCTGGAAGGGTATCTGCGCTGTCATACGGTCATTCATACATGAATTTATACACTCATTCACACACACACACACACACACACACACACACACACACACACACACACACACACACACACACACACACACACACACACACACACACACACACACACACACACACACACACACCCATCCACTCTACCAGAACCGAACAAACAGCCTAGTATAGCTCCCACAATACAAATGAAACGCAACACAACGTATCACCAGGACAACCCTAGACTAGGCCTAGACTCCCTTTTCTCCCCCAGTACCCCATTCACCCGAGAGAGAGAAAGAGAGAGAGAGAGAGAGAGAACAGTCAAAGAGAGAGAGAGAGAGGGAGAGAGAGAGAGAGAGAGAGAGAGAGAGAGAGAGAGAGAGAGAGAGAGAGAGAGAGAGAGAGAGAGAGAGAGAACAGTCAAAGAGAGATTTATTTTAACTTGTGTGCTTTAACCATTTGTACATTGTTACAACACTGTATATATATAATATAACATTTGTAATGTCTTTATTGTTTTGAAACTTCTGTATGTGTAATGTTTACTGTTAATTTGTATTGTTTATTTCACTTTTGTATAATATCTACCTCACTTGCTTTGGCAATGTTAACACATGTTTCCCATGCCAATAAAGCCCCTTGAATTGAAATTGAATTGAATTGAATTGAATTGAGAGAGAGAGAGAGAGAGAGAGAGAGAGAGAGAGAGAGAGAGAGAGAGAGAGAGAGAGAGAGAGAGAGAGAGAGAGAGAGAGAGAGAGAGAGAGAGATAGAGAGAGAGAGAGAGAGAGAGAGAGAGAGAGAGAGAGAGAGAGAGAGAGAGAGAGAGAGAGAGAGAGAGAGAGAGAGAGAGAGAGAGAGAGAGAGAGAGAGAGAGAGAGAAAGAAAGAGAGAGAACAGTCAGAGCAGTGTGTTGCTGCCAGGTCAGACTTTCACTTCCTCCAGAAAATGACTCCTTGCTTCTGAAATCAGCACTCTCATCTGTCTCTCCTCCTCCTCCTCCACCTCCACATCCTCCTCCAACCCCACCTCCTCCTCCTCCTCCACCTCCTCCTCCTCCACCTTCTCCTCTACCTCATCCACCTCCTCCTCCCCCACCTCCTCCTCCTCCTCCACCTCCTCCTCCACCTCCTCCTCCCCCTCCTCCTCCTCCTCCACCACTTCCTCCTCCACCTCCTCCTCCTCCTCCAACCCCACCTCCTCCTCCTCCTCCACCTCTACCTCCTCCTCCTCCTCGTCCCCCTCCTCCTCCTCCTCCTCCACCTTCTCCTCTACCTCATCCACCTCCTCCTCCCCCACCTCCTCCTCCTCCTCCTCCCTCCCTCCCTCCTCCTCCTCCTCCTCCTCCTCCACCTCTTCCTCCTCCTCCTCCCCCTCATCCTCCTCCTCCTCCACTTCCTCCTCCTCCTCCTCCTCCACCTCCTCCTCCATTCATCTCTCTCCTCCCCCCTCCCCTCTCTCTCTTTCTTGGCCTCAGAAATTGCTGTTATAGGAAAGGTTAATTAAGAAAAACTCCGCTGCCTCCTGCCCGACTAAATCACTGTTATTGTAAAGCTGTCTACTGACTTTATGTCCTGCTCTGAGATCCCTGCACAGTCCCACCGCAAACCACATCATAAAATGACAAAGTAAAAAGTGCCTTGATATATATGAGATACTGCATGTGTCATAGAGGGAGGTGGCATTAATGTGGTAGTACTTGTCTTCCAGGTAAACACATATATCATGCATCCCAAAGGGCAGCCTATTCCCTTTACAGTGCACTACTTTACAGTGCACTACTTTACAGTGCACTACTTTACAGTGCCCTACTTTACAGTGCACTACTTTACAGTGCACTACTTTACAGTGCCCTACCATTTGGGATGCATGCAGAGGCTTGTCATGAATCTTTAAAGAGCCTCTTTTCCTACCACCCACACTCCTCAAACTCAACTGGAGGGTTTTCTTCTCTCGCTCGCTTCCTTTACCCCCCCCCTCTCTCTTCCTTTACCCCCCCTCTCTCTCTCTTCCTTTACCCCCCCCTCTCTTCCTTTACCCCCCCTCTCTCTCTCTTCCTTTACCCCCCCCTCTCTCTTCCTTTACCCCCCCTCTCTCTCTCTTCCTTTACTCCCCCCCCACTCTCTCTTCCTTTACCCCCCTTCTCTCTTCCTTTACCCCCCCTCACTCTCTCTTCCTTTACCCCCCCCCTCTCTCTCTCTCTCTTCCTTTACCCCCCTCTCTCTCTCTCTCTTCCTTTACCCCCCCTCGCTCTCTCTCTTCCTTTAGCCCCCGCCCACTCTCTCTTCCTTTACCCCCCCTCTCTCTCTCTTTCTTTACCCCCCCTCACTCTCTCTTCCTTTACCCCCCCACTCTCTCATCCTTTACCCCCCCTCACTCTCTCTTCCTTTACCCCCCTCTCTCTCTCTTCCTTTACCCACCCCCTCACTCTCTCTTCCTTACCCCCCTCACTCTCTCTTCCTTTACTCCCCCTCACTCTCTCTTCCATTACCTCCCCTCACTCTCTCTTCCTTTACCTCCCCCTCTCTTTCTTCCTTTACCCCCCTCACTCTCTCTTCCTTTACTCCCCTCTCTCTCTCTTCCTTTACCCCCCCCTCTCTCTCTCTCTCTCTTCCTTTACCCCGCCCCTCTCTCTCTCTCTTCCATTAGCCCCCCCACTCTCTCTTCCTTTACCCCCCCTCACTCTCTCTTCCTTTCCCCCCCTCACTCTCTCTTCCTTTACCCCCCTTCTCTCTCTCTCTTCCTTTACCCCCCCCTCTCTCTCTCTCTCTCTCTCTCTTCCTTTAGCCCCCCACTCTCTCTTCCTTTACCCCCTCCTCACTCTCTCTTCCTTTACCCCCCCTCACTCTCTCTTCCTTTACCCCCCCACTCTCTCTTCCTTTACCCCCCCTCACTCTCTCTTCCTTTATCCCCCCTCTCTCTCTCTCTCTCTTCCTTTACCCCCTCACTCTCTCTTCCTTTACCCCCCCTCACTCTCTCTTCCTTTATCCCCCCCTCTCTCTCTCTTCCTTTACCCCCCCCTCTCTCTCTTCCTTTACCTCCCCCCCTCTTTCTCCAGTCAACATTTTGAAGAGTATTTGCTTATTACTCAGAGGGAGGGTTATTTCTTTCAGAAAGCTCAGACCTTTACTAAAATCCCCCATTTACAGAGTCAATCCTCCAGACCTGCCTGTGAATACATGTTATAGATTATAAAGTAACAATCTTAATCCTATAGATTACCACTCAGTCACTCCAGGATAATCCTTTATAATCCCAGATCCCAACAGAGCAGAGGGGGAAAGGGTTGGACGGTAAAACAGAATGTGTTAGAAATTAGAGATTGCCTTGTAATCGTGTAATTAACCGGAGACATGCTGTTTTTGTTGATGTTGTTATATACTGCGGATTATAGGACAGATGATATAGACAGCACACAGAGAGAAGCAGAGAGAGAGAGACAAAGACAGAGAGAGAGAGACAGACGGAGAGAAGCAGAGAGAGAGAGAGAGAGAGAGACAGAGACAAAGACAAAGACAGAGAGACAGACAGAGAGACAGACGGAGAGAAGCAGAGAGAGAGAGAGAGAGAGAAAGCAAGAGAGAGAAAGCAAGAGAGAGAGAGAGAGAGAGACAGAGACAAAGACAAAGACAGAGAGACAGACAGAGAGACAGACGGAGAGAAGCAGAGAGAGAGAGAGAGAGAAAGCAAGAGAGAGAAAGCAAGAGAGACAGAGAGTGAGAGACAGAGAGTGAGAGAGAGAAAGCAAGAGAGACAGAGAGTGAGAGACAGAGAGTGAGAGAGAGAAAGCAAGAGAGACAGAGAGTGAGAGACAGAGAGCGAGAGAGAGAAAGCAAGAGAGAGAAAGCAAGAGAGACAGAGAGTGAGAGACAGAGAGTGAGAGACAGAGAGTGAGAGAGAAAGCAAGAGAGACAGAGAGTGAGAGACAGAGAGTGAGAGAAAGAAAGAGAGACAGAGAGAGAGAGACAGAGAGTGAGAGACAGAGAGTGAGAGAGAGAAAGCAAGAGAGACAGAGAGTGAGAGACAGAGAGAGAGAGAGGTCAAGGCTGGTGGGGTGTGGGGTGGTGTGGTGTGGTGTGGTGTGTTGAGGTGGGGTGTGGTGTGTTGAGGTGGGGTGTGGTGTGTGTACACAAACATACAGTAGCTACAAGAAAGAGAAGAGAGAGCAGCTGAATGAATAATGCTATCTGACGTTGTTTCTGGTAATACACTACAGTACCAGTCACACACACTACAGTACCAGTCACACACACTACAGTACCAGTCACACACACTACAGTACCAGTCACACACACTACAGTACCAGTCACACACACTACAGTACCAGTCACACATACTACAGTACCAGTCACACACACTACAGTACCAGTCACACACACTACAGTACCAGTCACACACACTACAGTACCAGTCACACATACTACAGTACCAGTCACACACACTACAGTACCAGTCACACACACTACAGTACCAGTCACACACACTACAGTACCAGTCACACATACTACAGTACCAGTCACACACACTACAGTACCAGTCACACACACTACAGTACCAGTCACACACACTACAGTACCAGTCACACACACTACAGTACCAGTCACACACACTACAGTACCAGTCACACATACTACAGAACCAGTCACACACACTACAGTACCAGTCACACACACTACAGTACCAGTCACACACACTACAGTACCAGTCACACATACTACAGTACCAGTCACACACACTACAGTACCAGTCACACACACTACAGTACCAGTCACACATACTACAGAACCAGTCACACATACTACAGTACCAGTCACACATACTACAGTGCCAGTCACACACACTACAGTACCAGTCACACATACTACAGTACCAGTCACACACACTACAGTACCAGTCACACACACTACAGTACCAGTCACACATACTACAGTACCAGTCACACACACTACAGTACCAGTCACACACACTACAGTACCAGTCACACACACTACAGTACCAGTCACACACACTACAGTACCAGTCACACATACTACAGTACCAGTCACACATACTACAGTACCAGTCACACATACTACAGTACCAGTCACACATACTACAGTACCAGTCACACACACTACAGTACCAGTCACACACACTACAGTACCAGTCACACATACTACAGTACCAGTCACACATACTACAGTACCAGTCACACACACTACAGTACCAGTCACACACACTACAGTACCAGTCACACACACTACAGTACCAGTCACACACACTACAGTACCAGTCACACACACTACAGTACCAGTCACACACACTACAGTACCAGTCACACATACTACAGTACCAGTCACACACACTACAGTACCAGTCACACACACTACAGTACCAGTCACACACACTACAGTACCAGTCACACACACACACTACAGTACCAGTCACACACACACACACTACAGTACCAGTCACTCACACTACAGTACCAGTCACACACACTACAGTACCAGTCACACATACTACAGTACCAGTCACACACACTACAGTACCAGTCACACACACTACAGTACCAGTCACACACACTACAGTACCAGTCACACACACTACAGTACCAGTCACACATACTACAGTACCAGTCACACACACTACAGTACCAGTCACACACACTACAGTACCAGTCACACACACTACAGTACCAGTCACACACACTACAGTACCAGTCACACATACTACAGTACCAGTCACACATACTACAGTACCAGTCACACACACTACAGTACCAGTCACACACACTACAGTACCAGTCACACACACTACAGTACCAGTCACACACACTACAGTACCAGTCACACATACTACAGAACCAGTCACACACACTACAGTACCAGTCACACACACTACAGTACCAGTCACACACACACACTACAGTACCAGTCACACACACACACTACAGTACCAGTCACACATACTACAGTACCAGTCACACACACTACAGTACCAGTCACACATACTACAGTACCAGTCACA
Organism: Salvelinus alpinus; assembly: GCF_045679555.1. Classification (NCBI taxonomy): domain Eukaryota; kingdom Metazoa; phylum Chordata; class Actinopteri; order Salmoniformes; family Salmonidae; genus Salvelinus; species Salvelinus alpinus. The sequence continues at coordinate 94,768,189 of NC_092089.1, forward strand.
CACACTACAGTACCAGTCACACACTACAGTACCAGTCACACACACTACAGTACCAGTCACACATACTACAGAACCAGTCACACACACTACAGTACCAGTCACACACACACACTACAGTACCAGTCACACACACTACAGTACCAGTCACACATACTACAGTACCAGTCACACACACTACAGTACCAGTCACACATACTACAGTACCAGTCACACACACTACAGTACCAGTCACACATACTACAGAACCAGTCACACATACTACAGTACCAGTCACACACACTACAGTACCAGTCACACATACTACAGTACCAGTCACACACACTACAGTACCAGTCACACACACTACAGTACCAGTCACACATACTACAGTACCAGTCACACACACTACAGTACCAGTCACACACACTACAGTACCAGTCACACACACTACAGTACCAGTCACACATACTACAGTACCAGTCACACACACTACAGTACCAGTCACACATACTACAGTACCAGTCACACACACTACAGTACCAGTCACACACACTACAGTACCAGTCACACACACTACAGTACCAGTCACACACACTACAGTACCAGTCACACATACTACAGTACCAGTCACACACACTACAGTACCAGTCACACATACTACAGTACCAGTCACACATACTACAGTACCAGTCACACACACTACAGTACCAGTCACACATACTACAGTACCAGTCACACACACTACAGTACCAGTCACACATACTACAGTACCAGTCACACACACTACAGTACCAGTCACACATACTACAGTACCAGTCACACATACTACAGTACCAGTCACACACACTACAGAACCAGTCACACATACTACAGTACCAGTCACACACACTACAGTACCAGTCACACATACTACAGTACCAGTCACACACACTACAGTACCAGTCACACATACTACAGTACCAGTCACACACACTACAGTACCAGTCACACACACTACAGTACCAGTCACACACACACACTACAGTACCAGTCACACATACTACAGTACCAGTCACACATACTACAGTACCAGTCACACACACTACAGTACCAGTCACACACACTACAGTACCAGTCACACATACTACAGTACCAGTCACACACACTACAGTACCAGTCACACACACTACAGTACCAGTCACACACACACACTACAGTACCAGTCACACATACTACAGTACCAGTCACACATACTACAGTACCAGTCACACACACTACAGTACCAGTCACACACACTACAGTACCAGTCACACATACTACAGTACCAGTCACACACACTACAGTACCTGTCACACACACTACAGTACCAGTCACACACACTACAGTACCAGTCACACACACTACAGTACCAGTCACACACACTACAGTACCAGTCACACACACTACAGTACCAGTCACACATACTACAGTACCAGTCACACATACTACAGTACCAGTCACACACACTACAGTACCAGTCACACACACTACAGTACCAGTCACACACACACACTACAGTACCAGTCACACATACTACGGTACCAGTCACACATACTACAGTACCAGTCACACACACTACAGTACAGTACCAGTCACACACACACACTACAGTACCAGTCACACACACTACAGTACCAGTCACACATACTACAGTACCAGTCACACATACTACAGGACCAGTCACACACACTACAGTACCAGTCACACACACTACAGTACCAGTCACACACACACACTACAGTACCAGTCACACATACTACAGTAACAGTCACACATACTACAGTACCAGTCACACACACTACAGTACCAGTCACACACACACACTACAGTACCAGTCACACACACACACTACAGTAGCAGTCACACACACACACACACTACAGTACCAGTCACACACACACACACTACAGTAGAAGTCACACACACACACACACACACACTACAGTACCAGTGACACACACACACACTACAGTACCAGTCACACACACACACACACACACACACACACACACACACACACACACACACACACACACACACACACACACACACACACACACACACACACACTACAG
>NC_092089.1:94775260-94865066 GCF_045679555.1 Salvelinus alpinus
ATCATTTTTAGCCAGATCCTAATTGGTATGTTGAATTTTATGTTCCTTTTGATGGGATAGAAGGCCTCTCAGATCGTTCACAGCTTTGTGGAAGTTACCTGTAGCGCTGATAGGCCGAGGTATGTATCGTTTTTTGTGTGCTCTAGGGCAACGGTGGCAGACTGTCTCTCTCTATCTCTCTCTCACACTCCCTCTCTCTCGCAATCTCTTTCGCTCTCTCTCTGTCTCTCTTTCTCTCACATTTCTCTCACCCAGAGCTCATACACTGTTGTCTAGGATAGAGAGAGAGAGAGAGAGAGAGAGAGAGAGAGAGAGAGAGAGAGAGAGAGAGAGAGAGAGAGAGAGAGAGAGAGAGAGAGAGAGAGAGAGAGAGAGAGAGAGAGAGAGAGAGAGAGAGAGAGAGAGAGAGAGAGAGAGAGAGAGAATACATGACCGCTGTGACTGACCCAGAATTAAGGAAAGTTTTGACTATGTACAGACTCAGTGAGCATAGCCTTGCTACTGAGAAAGGCCGCCATAGGCAGACCTGGCTCTCAAGAGAAGACAGGCTATATGCACACTGCCCACAAAATGAGGTGGAAACTGAGCTGCACTTCCTAACCTCCTGCCAAATGTATGACCATATTAGAGACACATATTTCCCTCAGATTACACAGACCCACAAAAAACAAATAAATTTTTTATAAACTCCCATATCTATTGGGTGAAATACCACAGTGTGCCATCACAGCAGCACGATTTGTGACCTGTTGCCACAAGAAAAGGGCAACCTGTGAAGAACAAACACCATTGTAAATACAACCCATATTTATGTTTATTTATTTTCCCTTTTGTACTTTAACTATTTGCTCATCGTTACAACACTGTATATATACATAATACGACATTTGAAATGTCTTTATTCTTTTGGAACTTTTCTGAGTGTAATGTTTACTGTTCATTTTTTATTGGTTATTTCACTTCTGTTTATTATTTATTTCACTTGCTTTGGCAATGTAAACATATGTTTCCCATGCCAATAAAGCCCCTTGAACTGAATTGAGAGAGAGCGAGAGAGGGAGAGAGAGAGGGAGCGAGAGAGAGCAAGAGAGAAAGAGAGAGAGAGAGAGAGAGAGAGAGAGAGAGAGAGAGAGAGAGAGAGAGAGAGAGAGAGAGAGAGAGAGAGAGAGAGAGAGAGAGAGAGAGAGAGAGAATACATGACCGCTGTAAATATCCAAAATAAGCTTTGGCAATATGTACATTGTTACGTCATGCCAATAAAGCGAGTTGAATTGAATTGAATTGACAGAGCGAGGTAGAGAGACAGCGAGAGAGAGAGAGAGAGAGAGAGAGAGAGAGAGAGAGAGAGAGAGAGAGAGAGAGAGAGAGGAGGGGGGGAGAGACAGAGAGAGAGGAGGGGGAAGTACACATAGTGACCAGGTCTAATGAGCACTAGAGTGGGAATAATGTGTAGGCTACATATTACCACAAACAAGGAAATCAAGTCAGTGAGTATTAAGTCAGTAATTTTGCTCACTTTGCTTTGTAGTGCCCTGAAGTACTCCAACACACACGTACACACAAACACACACACGGCCACATGCCCTCTGTAACAATCAACTGCTTCAGTGCTCTGTCTGCTCTCCCTATCTGCCCTGGTCACAGAACAGCCCCTCTGCTCTGCCTTAGGAAGCACATGGAATGTGGCATACCCCTGTATAATACCAGACAAATTGACAAGAGAACATTGAAACAGAGACGTCACACTGTTCTAATGAAATGGAGGCCTTTTAGGTGTAGTAGTGCTGTTTACCAAGAAGATCTCAGAATGATCAGTCTTCTCAGAATGATCAGGCTTCTCAGAATGATCAGGCTTCTCAGAATGATCAGTCTTCTCAGAATGGATTGGTGTCACAGTTGTGCAGATCAGTTCTAAACTTTTATCCACTTATCAGCACAACCAGAGTGAAATCACATGTCAATTACTTTCCCATACTTCAGCTTTGATTTTAGTTTGACATTAGAATAGCCAAACTTTTGTATTCATAAGTGTTGTCAGTTGTCCTACTTTTACTAGGCTATGTCATGCTACAGGATAAAACTACAGACAGGACACAGACCCTATATGACAGCTCACATTGACAGCTCACACAGTTCAGTTCAGGAGAACAGATAAAGCATACAGGCCTACATGCAGTGTAGTTCACCAAATGGTCAACATATAACGATATCTATATTAGACATCTAAACTCCCCTCTACTATCAACCACAATACACACACTGCTCCTGAGAGCCCCGGTGAGTCTCTACCTACCTTCGGTGTGGCATGTGGAAGACAGGATGGTGGTGGGAGGGCGGAAGAGGTACGGTAGATAACGTGACAAACATTTCATCTTCTTCTCCGTTTAGCAGAAGGCAGTGCTCCAGTGTTCACTCCACATCCGCACTGCCGCGAGAGAGACCAGAGATCGGAGAGGGAGGAAACGAGCTGGAACTGCTCGTTCTATGACCGCATCACTTTCACCCAGACAGACAGCAAGATCCGAGCATGGTCCGTTAACCGGTTATAACAGCGCGCGGCGGAGAAGTGTGGTGTCCATGACAACGCGCCTTTTGCTTCCGCGTTTAGACATTTTCATCTGCATGGTGTAATTTCATCCCGATTCTCGCTGGCAGGCCAGTACAGGAGGTTGTGCGCCTCTTTTCCCGGATATCTGACAGGAGTGGGTAGGGAGGGGCTGGAGGGGTACGGGGTAGTGTGTGGCGGAGTTGGAAATTGCCTTGTCTTGGCGTGATTCAAAATGAACCTTTACCCCCCCCTATTCTTAAATAACCTAGATAATTAGATACTTTAGAGAGCAAAGTAAAGCGAAGTAGCCTAGATCATTTCATAATTTAGAGAGCGAAGTGAAGGGGAAATTCCGCACCTCTTTGAGGACAGAGGTTGATCAAAATAGCCTAACATATATAGTTAAAAGTAAAGCCACCGTGTTTCAGCTCTTGGCCTTAATGAGTTTTAGGCTAGGCTACAGAAGAAAATATATGAATCATGTTTTCAATAAACTGACAAATAGCCTAGATGATGATGGTGATAAATCCTTGCCAAGCAAGCCTCAATAAACAGGCTACAAAGTAGTTTGTATTAGGTCTCTGGATGTTTAGCCGACTAATTGATGATCAGGGTGAGCCAGTGAAGATGGAAACTCCTGACAGGTCCACGAGGTCCGAGGGAATTACATCATGGTTTATGGCGACATCTCTTGGTCAACATCCATATTGCTAATATTCTACAATAGCATACTTCCATAGAACACTTTCTGTGTTTACAAAAATTCACGGACGAGGGCGATGCGCGCAAATTGGTGGCAGAACAAGGGGGAGTTCTTATAGAACACCAGCAAAAAAAAACTATATTTACATGTTGCTTATGAATGCATTTCAGACTACTTTTAGATTAGATATAATGTGTGTGTCATCATCACAAATCAACTGCATTATACTTAAAAAAACACTTCAACTTCAACCAGTAAAATGCCTCTTTGGCTAGCTTTTGCTACAGCCTAAATCAATGAGTGTTAGCATTCTAGCTAACAACTGCTGCATCCAAAATAGTTATTTTGCAAAGATCACAACCAAATATAATCTTAGCTACTGTTCAAGATATAATCAAAACATAATTGTAAGCCTATGAGAACGCAGTATCATCTGGATATGTGTGCAACAAAAGTTCAACATTCCCCTTCTGCTACCATTTCTGTCAAGCCGTCTACACATACAGTTTGATGCATAGGTTCAGTGGTGGAAAAAGTATTCAATTTTCATACTTCTCATGCAATTCTCTTTAAAAGTAAAGATACCATAATAGAAAATGACTCAAGTAAAAGTGAAAGCCACTCAGTAAAATAGTACTTGAGTAAAAGTCTAAAAGTACTTGGTTTTAAATATACTTAAGAATCAAAAGAAAATGTAATTGCTAAAATATACTTAAGTATCAAAAATACAAGTATAAATCATTTCAAATGTCTTATATTAAGCAAACCAGACGGCACCGTTTTCTTGTTTTTTTATTTATTTACGGAGAGCCAGGTGCACACTCCAACAATCAGACATAATTTACAAATGAAGCATGTGTGTTTAGTGAGTCTGCCAGATCAGAGGGAGTAGGGATGACCAGGGATGTTCTCTTGATAAGTGCGTGAATTTGACAATTTTCCTGTCCTGCTAACTGTGAGAGTACTTCTCGCGGGATTCGTGTGTGAACTAATCGGAGCGGAAGTACAATGAAGGTCTCTTTTCCGCCGGCCACAGAGGAGTTATCGGCAGGGTAAGAATTCCTGGTTGACAGTTTCACCAACGTAATCAACATCCATCCTATGTTATACACTTTTGTACATCCCCAAAAGTACATGTGAAGTCAGGTACCCCTGTTATTACTCTATAGTGGTCAGTATTGGAGACAAATTGTATATTAATAGCTATATCAAACGTCCCGTAATCTGCATACCTCAACCTGTGAGGGCAAGCTACCAACTCTAGAAAATGGCAGACAGGCTGGGAATTCAACTGAGCACGAACGTTAATTACACATGTTCGCATAGTGTTTCGTTCAGAGAAAACCCTAGTATTGATGTGTATTTTGTCTTTCGCTAACACTGAAGTCAACTGCGCTCGACAATCATCTAACATGGCTACCTAGCTATGTTGCTAATGCTAGCTGTGTGTACCCATGTCATGTTGAATGCATGGAGATGACGCGTGCGTAGCAGATCATAGATCTGTGTGTAAACTTCTAGTTAGTGGTCTCGGTGATTGTCCCTGGATTATTCATGGATTGTTCAATCTTAGTTCTGCTGTTTGTTGGGCGGACACCCTGAAGTCTAACTAACGTTAGCTGTTGTAGCTAGGTATTGACATGAGATCCAGAAAATGACTGTCTAGCTAGCGTTACCCATCTATGTAGCTAACTAGCTTCACCTTACTAACATTTTGCAGCTTGAGGTGCTCGCTTATAAGGCTAGCAAACAAACGTTACCTTTTAGGTGGGAAATCTCTTGGCTCTGTCACTTTGTTGTACATAAACTATGCTGTGGTGTTAGTTTGTTACTTGTAACAAACACATAGCCTAAACGACAAATGATTGACATGTATCAAGTTGTCAGTCAATGCTAACCCTCTAATCTGATTGTTGGCAATTGTTTGCCCTGCAGCCATCAACATGAAGCTGAATCCATTTGTGACATCCTCGCGGCGTAAGAACCGCAAGAGGCACTTCAATGCCCCCTCACACATCCGGAGGAAGATCATGTCCTCCCCCCTCTCCAAGGAGCTCCGTCAGAAGTACAATGCGAGGTCCATGCCCATCCGCAAGGACGACGAGGTCCAGGTAACTACCCCCAGAACCACGCGTTTCAACAGACTATACGAATTCTGAGATTGCCTTACTAGCTGCTACTAACATGCATGAGGAACTACATAAAATTCCAGCCCTGTAATACAGGCCAGACCCGAAACTAACACCTGATTTCAGACCAATTCAAATTAGCGTTAGGATTTTGTTCACGTGGGTGATGTCGTTTTCCATGTGTGTGCTGTGCAGGTTGTCCGTGGACACTACAAAGGCCAGCAGATTGGCAAGGTAGTGCAGGTCTACAGGAAGAAGTACGTCATCTACATTGAGCGCGTGCAGAGAGAGAAGGCCAACGGAACCACGGTGCACGTCGGCATCCACCCCAGCAAGGTGAGCGTCTACCTGTAGTCACACGCATGTACTTTGTTTGTGTATAGATGTATTATATATGACCTCTACCATGTTGGATAATCATTGTTTTAGTATCTCAACTCAATTTGAGTGGTTCAAAATTTTTAACAAATCGTTATTTTGTATTGTATCATTGTGGAGTGTAAAAAACCCCACATCTAAATAACTACCCTTCTCAGCAGCTACCTGTTGGATTGTTTTAATACATGCAGCTTTTTCAGTGTCCAAGCTCAGTGGTCACCACACTTGTGTCGTGTTCAGTTGGCGCAATTGGGAGATTAAAAAATAAAAAAAATGAACAAAGTTCCATGTTTTTGTTGGACAAGTCTGGGTGACACCTCAGTTTCAAGATGTTTTCTCCCACCGTCTGACATTCTCCAATGTACTTTGAGAAGGAGGAGCGAAATCAAGGAACAATTAATTGAGAAAGGGTTCACATGTTTCGGTAGGGTGCCTGGTGAGGGTAAATTGAGCGAATGTAGATATTTGCCAATCACCACTGGTTTCAGCCTTCGGATGTCATGGCAACGGGTGTTTTTCTGTTACGAAGGAAGATTAGTTGAATGTAGTCAGCCTGACTAAGTCACTGAATGTCTTGACTGGTTTGAACAACATGTAGTAAGACAGGCACCCAATATATGCTGAACTGGGGAGGAAACGTAGACTACATGCTAATGATCCTCTTACTGCATTTACCTGACATGTAGGACATTGTCTAGGCTCAATGTTAAATTGTGAAACTGAAGATAAGGTTTTAGCCTAGGCTCCAGCCAGTCTTGGACATCAGTGATATTAGTAGTTATACATTTGATATGATTCCCCGGGTCTTGTGTAGAATTAGAGGGCTCTTCTCGTTTGTCTAATAGAAAGGCTCTCCATGTTATGTCTGGACATGTATTTGTCATTTCTGATTGGGATTGCATGCTGAGTTGCAGATAAAGTTCACTGTCTTACAGAAACTCACAATTTATCTTCAGAAGCCTGGCTGGCTTCTGATGTAGCTAGACTAGTATTGTGGCTGAGATGTTTCTTCGTGGTATTGTGGCTGATATGTTTCTTCATGGTATAGTTTGACTAGTATTGGGCCTGAGATGTTTCTTCATGGTATAGTTTGACTAGTATTGGGCCTGAGATGTTTCTTCATGGTATAGTTTGACTAGTATTGGGGCTGAGATGTTTCTTCATGGTATTGGGGCTGAGATGTTTCTTCGTGAAGAGGAATTCATTTTGGATTTCACAATCAGTTTTTTTCACCACTGTTTTTATCGAAATCGACCTAGAATCATTCCTCACATCTCTCTTTTCCCTCTTCCCTCCCAGGTTGTGATCACCAGGCTAAAGCTGGACAAGGATCGCAAGAAGATCCTGGAGCGTAAGGCTAAGTCCCGCGCTGACGGAAAGGAGAAGGGCAAATACAAGGAGGAAACCATTGAGAAGATGGCAGAGTGAAAATCTATTGCTTACAATAAACTGCTGTACAAATCAATTTCATTGTCTGTCGTAAATGGAAGTATTACAGTAAAGTACTGCACAGTGGGCAAGCCACACGTATGGGGATGTTCTTGTTGTGCATAGTTATACTCTGGTTTAGCATGGTGGAACCAGCCTGATTGCATGATGGTTCACATTCTTTGTCCACACAATTTTCTTTTCCCATTATGTTTTCATGTACCGAATAAAAATCAAAAGTTCAATGTGTTTCCTTCGCATTTTGAACTCTACGGTTAGTTTTGTCAAACTTGCGTTAAGTAGTAAATGTACCTACTCTGGTCTTGGCACCTGCGCTCTAGCCAACAGCTCGCAGATACGGTGTGGGTAGTCTAGTCTACATAATGAGATTATTATGGATAAGAGCAAGACTGTTTTTTCAAACGGTCAAGCATCGATCATGTCACTAGATTAAGACCATCGATATTTATTGAATAGGAGCATCAATGTCACCGTGCACTTTCACCCTGTGAAGTTCATAATGTATTTAATCTAGACCAATTTTATTTAACTAGGCAAGCCAGTTAAAAAATATTTACATTGGCGGCCTAACCCGGATGACGCTGGGCCAATTGTGCGCCGCCCTATGGGACTCCCAATCACGGCTGGTTGTGATACAGCCTGGAATCGGACCAGTGTCTAGTGACGCCTCTAGCACTGAGATGCAGTGTTTTACCGCTGTGCCACTCGGGAGCATGTGGAGCATGCTTTCCCGAGTTGTAGTGGGAGGACCGTACAACATGCCATCGCTTGACAAGTTTAGTTCGATATGATGGTATATCAATATTTGCGCATGAAAAGGTTTCCACCGCAATTTGTCGCATAACAAATTTTACCGACACGAAAAGACCCCTCCACGTCTGACGAACAAATGATCTGTCGGCATTTATAAGATTGTACCAACACTTCCTGGTTTTAATAAGTTTTGACTTTATTCGCATAAAAAGTGTGGATGGAAACGTGGTTACTGTATGAGTGCTGATTTAGGATCATCAAGTATCCCCTGATATCATGATCTAATCTAAATGTCAAACCGTATCAATTTAGCACTAGACTGTTAATTTAGCACTAAATGGCAGTTTTTTTGCCAATACAAATCCAAGCTTAAGCCAAGGAAAATGTAAAGGTTTGCACGAATGAAATAGTTGGATGGCTTTAGACTTCATGTAATAACGAAGGGAGAATAGAGCTCGTCAGCTTGTAGTCCTAAAAACCGGAAAATATACCTCTGGTTCGTTCAGCCATTCCTATGTGGAAAGAATAGAGTTTTGAGGTTTAGGAGATTTTAAAAGATCAGGTTTAGGAGATCTTGTACTTTTTGTTTCTATGAGGTAATATCAGCCAGTTAACATTACTTTTTAATGAATTATTAAGCCTTTTATGTTCTTTGTGTTTTTTTTATTACGTAAATGCTTCAAAATGCACAAAAAGTTACGTTAGGTGATGACGCCAATCTCATAGAACAAAATGTATAAGACCTCCTAAACCTGTGTTACCACAGACCTTATTTTCGGCGTTTATCCAAAAACCCTACAAAAACAAAATGTTCCCATAGGATCAAGTTTCCTGTATAAAACACTGGTCTAGGATCAGTTTATGAAACACTTTTGGTACCGCTACACGCCCAGTTTACTGTGGCGACATCATGTGATCCATACTTCCTAGTCCGGGGGTCTGGCAACAGTTCGCTATTTCGGCGTTGAGTAGCGTTGCCAAGTGTATGCGTTTACTTTTTCTACTTTTAAAACTATTTCCAAAGCCAGACATGGCGGCGCTTAGTTTTGTAATTCCCATGTCGGTAATGACTCTGTTTTGGGGGATTATTGGTGGAGTTGTGCCGTGGTTTATCCCCAAAGGACCGAACAGAGGGTAAGTAAATTAGCTAGCTAACATGATAGAAAAACACTAACGTTATCTAGCTAACTTACATGTTGCTAACTAGAAAAGTTAGTAGTAAACTCTAGTTTTAACTAGAATAAACTTTAACATTTGACAATGTTTCGAAACTTCTTTGTCCTTGTTGGATAAAAATGTAATGGAATACAGACAAATCAAGATGTCATTTTGGAACTTCCCCAGTCCATGTCAGGTGACTCAAGTTGGCATGATGAAGCCCTATCTACATGAACTAGGTCTAGTAGTACATCTGAGAAATGAGCACTTGTCATAATAAACCATAGGTATGAGTAATGTTTTTTGTAGGGGTACAAATGTATAGCCTAATGTCTTGTTACTGCTTTGTAGTAATGTTTTGGCCCAGTGGAATAATGCCTCTTTCCCCCCTCCACAGAGTGATAGTTACCATGTTGGTGCTAACTGCTGTCTGCTGCTACCTGTTGTAAGTATAGTCCTCACAGGAATGTAGCAGAATATTTCACAGTATCACTGAGGGCTCTTATATTAATTTGGCTCAGTTGGTTGGAACAAGTTGCAGGCGGGCAACATCAGGGGTGTATTCATTACGGAAACCGTTTACCGTTTATGAATCTAACAGAGCAAACGGAACAAAACTGTGTGGGACCTACCTGAATTTGTTGACTAGAAACTGGTAATGATTACACCCCAGTGTTGTGTGTTTGAGTCTGGCATCATGCATAATGTTAGGCCTAGCTAAGTTGCTTTCCATGAAAGTGTGAAACAGGACTATTAGCTTATATTTGGAGATAGTTATGTGCTATGCATATGTCCCACATAGACACAGAGAGAGACCACTTTACCCGTAGGTTATTCTCCATACTCATTGATTGGGCCAACTGCAGCTCGATTTCAATGTCCCAACGTCAATACATAGTGCTTACCAGTCTGTCACAGATGTAGACACGCTCAAAGTTCATCATGGTCGGTTTTGCCGATAGAGAAAATAAGTCTAGGCCTAGAGTACACCTGTTGCTTGTATTGTAGTTAATGACCCCCAGAGTATTGTAGTTAATGACCCCCAGAGTATTGTAGTTAATGACCCCCAGAGTATTGTAGTTAATGACCCCCAGAGTATTGTAGTTAATGACCCCCAGAGTATTGTAGTTAATGACCCCCAGAGTATTGTAGTTAATGACCCCCAGAGTACACCTGTTGCTTGTACGGTAGGTAATGATCCCATTCAATATAACCTGTTAGTCCTGAGATGCCATTTAATTTCATAGTTATTTATTTAGCTTTCAAAGTTGTCAGGCGAGCGGATAACCATGTCGTGTTACTTTGCCATATCTCCACCAGGGGCCAGTGCAGGCCATGTGATGGGGATAGTCTCCACAGCAGCTGAGGGAAGAAACTAGTGTGCTATGTTTCCTCTATTATAGCTGACCCTGCTGTCATGTTCGTCCATTACTATAGGGTAGAACAGGAATGTCTAAAAGTGAAAGACATGCACAAGTATCTTTATTCTTAGATTCTTAGCCTTAGATGCTGTTATTCTTCCTGGGGAGCACAAACAAAGCCATTACACATAACAGAAGCCATGACAGAGATGTGTAGTTGTGTAATCATTAGTATGTGTTGTATGTTTTCAGCTGGCTGATAGCGATCCTGGCCCAGCTCAACCCTCTGTTTGGACCAACTCTAAAGAACGATACCATCTGGTACATGTACTACCACTGGCCCTAGTCAACCAGTCTACCAGTCCTCAACCCCTCTCCTACTACAGGTAAACCCACTGGCCCTAATCTACCAGTCCTCCAACCCCTCTCCTACTACAGGTAAACCCACTGGCCCTAGTCTACCAGTCCTCAACCCCTCTCCTACTACAGGTAACCCACTGGCCCTAGTCAACCAGTCTACCAGTCCTCAACCCCTCTCCTACTACAGGTAAACCCACTGGCCCTAATCTACCAGTCCTCCAACCCCTCTCCTACTACAGGTAAACCCACTGGCCCTAGTCTACCAGTCCTCAACCCCTCTCCTACTACAGGTAAACCCACTGGCCCTAGTCTACCAGTCCTCAACCCCTCTCCTACTACAGGTAACCCACTGGCCCTAGTCTACCAGTCCTCAACCCCTCTCCTACTACAGATAACCCACTGGCCCTAGTCTACCAGTCCTCAACCCCTCTCCTACTACAGGTAACCCACTGGCCCTAGTCTACCAGTCCTCAACCCCTCTCCTACTACAGGTAAACCCACTGGCCCTAGTCTACCAGTCCTCAACCCCTCTCCTACTACAGGTAACCCACTGGCCCTAGTCTACCAGTCCTCAACTCCTTTCCTACTACAGGTAACCCACTGGCCCTAGTCTACCAGTCCTCAACCCCTCTCCTACTACAGGTAACCCACTGGCCCTAGTCTACCAGTCCTCAACCCCTCTCCTACTACAGGTAAACCCACTGGCCCTAGTCTACCAGAGCTCGGCCCCTCTCCTACTACACGTAAACCCACTGGCCCTAGTCTGAGTCTACCAGCCCTCGGCCCCTCCGACTACAGGTAAACCCAGTCAGATACACCTGAGGTCCATATCATCACTCATAAAATAAATTATTTTAAGTCTATACTGCGATTCAGCCTTTTAGCTGCAAATGTGTAGGCCACTAGATTAAATCAATAAATGAAGAAATAAACCGTTCTGTCAATAGCCTGTAGTCGTGGCTTCCTCTTTATCTATTTTAAACTTTACTTATTATGAAAACGTCTCCTTGTCTCCTTTCCTTCATCTGCACTGATCTGAAAGTAACGGCCGACATGAAAAAGCAAGAAAGAATTAACTTTCACGTGAACAATTTTCTCTGTTTGTTCTCTGCAGGGGAGGACCTGACTCACTGCTGTACACCAATGACGCCCTCACTCGATCACCTCCTCACAAAGGGAACTATTCTTGTACAGCTTAAGCCTTAACCCAGCATTTGACACCTGACCTTAGTGAGAGTGGAGAGATGCCTGCAAAGATGATTTGTACAAACGGATCCCCAAAAGGACTTTTCTAGAGAAATCCTCTTTAGTGCTTTAAGAATAAAGTATCAGCCTTTGATTTGTATGTTCTGTGTGATGTGCTGTATGACATGTTGATTCTCTAACATTGATATATGATCTTGTCAAGGCATGTTGCTAGGTAGCCTAGTCCATTTATAGATGCTAACTACCTTTCGCGCTTATTGACGATAGTATCTTCTGGCCATGGGAGTTTTGTTGCTCTAAACGTTAACACGCATCACTTTTATAGGTTAGGGTTCCCACACTGCCATATTTCCATGTTACAGCGTTTTGTTTATGGGAAAAAAGACAGGAAGAGAGAAGAGACTACATGCTAAATTAGCTACCTGTGATTGTGTCTCCAAACACCTGTGTGTAAACGGAAGAAAGACGCCACAAACGTGTCACTGAAAAGTACTGTCAGATGCAACTGTGTTAAATCAGTGCAGTAAGTATATGTTTTGCATTTTTGAAATTATTTTGATGTGGTTTGAAAGTAGAGGGCTTTTCTAGAACCGTACCACAATGGAGAATCGATTCATGTTTAGATGGAGTATTTGGCTGTTTTGGCTGCCAGAGCTAATTCCCCTCTAAACAGTAACATTAGGCTCCTTTAGTCCATTATTGGACTCTACGTACCCCATAAATTAATATGTATGTTGCATGTAATGCAGCCTCTTTTTTTTTTATTCCATGTGTTCTTTATTGTCCTTAGAAATGTTAGATATTAAACGCCATCAATCAATCCACGTATTGATTTACATGTTTTTGCTTTGTTAAACCGGTTGTTGTTGCTCACGACCGAAATGCCCTCTTTGCTGTGCAAGTAAAGAGACGCGCCACTTTTACGAACTATGGGAAAGTCAATTCAGTTACTCCTCGCGATTTGCCGTAGACGAGTTTGTTGTCAAACATGGCGTCCTCGGATGTCCACGTCCGAATATGCGAGCAAGAAATCATCAAATATGACTTGGAAATAAAAGCCCTCGTGCAGGTATGAATATTGATTCAGTAGGTTATTGTTCTATACCATATAATGTAACGATATTGTATGTTGTCATGTACTCATTGTGGAGAATAACCTTATTTTCTGTCGCAGCTGGTTGGGCTATTTGATCTTTTTTTTGTTGAGTTTGCCACTGACCCATTTTGGTACAATGGCCGGGAGTCTGAATAGATTTGGACTGATCATCTTTTTGAACCTTTGGATATATGACAAAAGCCATTTGTCTGATTTTATCTATATCTCTCATTTACTCATTGACATTAGGATGTCAATGAGTGTATAGGACCACACGTCAAGCTGACAGAGTTGAATGCCAAAGTGAAAGCAAAATTCAACAACCTTAGGCTACGGATTCAGGTAAGAGACAGTTAATCCTCCTGTCTCAAATACATTTCAATGTTCTAAAAAACAAATAGCCTTCATTCCTCATTTCCTGTCCTTCAACTGCCTGGTGGAGATTTCACCTGTCCAGATCTATCAGAAATGTTGAGGGGAGACTGAGGAAGCCTCTTAAGACTATTGAGATTCAAACCTTGGATACATCAGTTCATATTGAGCTGTATCCATCAATGTTAGTTGTAGGACGCATAACTGAGTGTTTGACAGTGGTGTTAATATTGGCAGCAATTTTAGTTTTAGTCTTAGTTTGTCTTTAAAATACATTTTAGTCGTAATAAGATTTTAGTAATTTCGGTCAGTTTATTTGGATTGTCTGGATTTGCTCTACAGGTGGTCATACTATCAACAAACTATAGGTTGATAAGCAACTGCTTGCTTAGGTTTAGAATAAGGTTAAGATTTATGTTTAGGGTTATTATATAGTCTGTAGAGCATCTACAGATGGACTATCCAAATAAATCCAACTTTAAAAGCTCAGACACACCGGTAGGATTGTCAAACGTTTGCCTGCCGACAGTACATAGCACCTCTGAACAGTGTCAACGGTCAATATTATCTAAAGGTTCACACAGCAAAGACCTTGGAAGACGTCATCTACTCAGCCTTGTTATAATACTCCAAACCAGAAGGTGGCAGTAGCGTTGTTTGGAAATGCATATCTGTGCATATTGCTTATGGTCTAGATTCCAAACTATCTCTGCTGACACAGATGTAACAATACAAATCTTTGGCGCTGATGTTGCTATTTTGTAGAAAGCCCTTTTTGATACTAGCCAGATGGCCACTGCTAGATACAGTGCCTTCAGGAAATATTTCCTTGTTTTACAACCTGAATTTAACATTCATTAAATGTAGATGTGTCACTGATCTACACCATAATGTCAAAGTGGAATCATGTTTTTAGAAATGTTTACACGGTAATAAAAAAACGAAATGCTGAACTGTCTTTGGTCAATAAGTGTTCAATCCCTTTGTTATGGCAAGCCCAAATCATTTCAGGAATAAAAATTTGCTTAAGTGATAAGTTGCATGTACTCACGCTGTGTGCAATAATGGCGTTTAACATGATTTTTGAACAACTAACCCATCTCTGTACCCCACACATATACAATTATCTATCTGTAAGGTTGGGTGAGTGTAAAATTGAAGGGGGGAAAAAGTGGACATTGAATCGCCATTTAAGCATGGTGAAGTTCATTACATTTTGGATGGTGTATCAACCACCCTGTCACTACAAAGATACGGGCGTCCTTCCAAACTCAGTTGACGGAGAGGAAGGAAACCACTCAGTGATTTCACCATGAGGCTAATGGCGACTTTAAAACAGTTGCAGCGTTTAATTAACATCAACACGTTTAGCATCTCCAGGACACCACTCATACCACTGATGCAAGCCTTTGGAACATCTACATTTCAAAAAATCGAATAAATGTAATATACATCATCACAATAAATACACTATTAAATTTTGTCAAGTCTAAAGAAACATGATATGACGAAAAAGTATTTCAGAAGAACAGAATATGAGTTGGTCTACTGTAGGCCTATGTTATCTGGCTATAAACTCCATGCCATAGGCTGTAGGCTTGTTCATTTAGCTGACAAGATATGCTTATAAGTCCCGTAAAATTATTGTATATGATTTTATAGTAAAAATAATATAATTGAGCTTCGATTAATAAAATATAAATTATATTCTTCCCATTCCAGAGCAAGTGCGCGTATGAAGTGGCTATGTTGAGCGTAAAAATGATCATTAGGAACAGGTCCTATATGCTAGATTTAGAGTTAATTGGCAACTTGTGTTGTGAATGATACAAACATTAGAATGTCTTAGAAATCAAAACATATGTGGGCTGCATGGTGCGACTATAGGCTTGTGATGATTTGAGAAAATAGCAAAAAAAGCTTGCGCTCGGGTTCCTTGCCTCAGGTTGCATAGATGTTCTCTCATCAAGTGATCATATTTTCACATCAGACAATTCTCTATATAATCTTGTCTTTACAAATACAGTAGGTACAATTAGTTTCGATTTAGAATGCACCATTCATTATAAAATGAGCAGGGGAAAAAATACATGTCATCTGTATTCACTCGGAATAGCGAATGGAGGCCAAGCGCTTTCCCGCCGGTCTGTTTTGTAGTCTGCTTGGGTTTTATAGCAGAGCACGTGCTTATTAATATGAGCAGTTGAGAAATAAATATAAGAAGACTTATTTCACTCCACGCATTAAAGCCTAACAGAACGAAACGGACAGCGCTTTCTAAGGTGATGATTCATTCAAAACACCCAGACGCATATTAGAGTTTATGCATAGGCTTATGAGCCCAAAAAACGGAATTAACACTATGATTGTGCCCTTATACAATACATAGCCTACTGCATATTACTCATGGCAGAAAAACATCAAACAAAACTGATTAAAGATCTTTGGTACATAATTGGTCTAGCCTGTTCTCCAAAATTAAACAAATTAGAGTAACCGTCTTTGAGTGTGGGCTGTATTATTATGCATACTGGATGGACTGGTTACCTTATTCTACTCTCCAACATGTATATCCATGAGTCTGGGAGAGAACATAGAGCCCTAGGCGATGCTGTTGGTTCATTGATTGTGCAGGGCTGCTTACACTTAGCTTACAATTAGCGAATTTGTATTTGATTTTGAATAGCCTAGGAATAGGGAATGTTTTATATTTTCATAATTAATTGAGTGACACATTACATTTAGCTATACAGAATATCTCACCACCATGCGTTTCCTCCTCTCTCTCCTTTATTCCTTTCTAGGTTTCGTAGACAGGCTGTCAACAGTTTAGTGAAATATGTTTCGTTGCGAAAACATGTTACCATCGATGTTCCCAAACAAACTTGGTTTCCAAAATTAAGCACTGGTTAGCTACAGGAACAAGGTTGGAGTGTCGATGGCATACAGCGTTTGGGCGGAATATCACCTTTCGCGCAGTGAGATCAAACAGTGGTTAAACAACATCCACGTTGTACACTGTTTCAACCTGCTGTGGAACAGCTTTCTTCAAATTGATCATCACAGTGACGTTCGTTTTGAAAGTATAATAAGTCTACTGATTTGATGACAAGTGATTGATGTGATTTTCGATTATATTTTCATTGTCAGAGGAGTTAGCGGGACAATAGAGCCCTGACTACCAGGTCGTTAGTGATCGGATGGTAGTTAGCATGTTCGGTACTACCAAAGCATGTCCAGAGTGCATAAAAGGAGATCACCGTGATTCGACTGTCATGTGGCATTTTACTGCAGTCATGACTTCCGGTGTGGCGGTAATATTGTCACCCCAACAGCACTAGCAAGGACAAGCGAGTTTTTTTTGTAGAAAAATAAAGGGTAGAGCTAAGCACAGGCAAATAAGGTCCTAGAGGAAAACCTGGTTCAGTCTGCTTTTCAACAGACACTGGTAGACAAATCCACCAATCAGCAGGATAATAACCTAAAAGGCAAAGCAAAATATTAGTGCTGACCAATTAACCCAAATACATACACTTAGGTTGGAGTCATTAAAACTCGTTTTTCAACCACTTCACAAATGTCTGTTAACAAACTATAGTTTTGGCAAGTCGGTTAGGACATCTACTTTGTGCATGACACAAGTAATTTTACCAACAATTTTCCAACAATTGTTTACAGATTATTTAACTTTTATAATTCACTGTATCACAATTCCAGTGGGTCAGAAGTTTACATACACTAAGTTGACTGTGCCTTTAAACAGCTTGGAAAATTCCAGAAAATTATGTCATGGCTTTAGAAGCTTCTGATAGGCTAATTGACATAATTTGAGTCAATTTGAGGTGTATCTGTGGATGTATTTCAAGGCCTCTTTGCTTGACATCATGGGAAAATGAAAAGAAATCAGCCAAGACCTCAGAAAACAAATTGTAGACCTCCACTAATCTTATTCATCCTTGGGAGCAATTTCCAAACACCTGAAGGTACCACGTTCATCTGTACAAACAATAGTACGCAAGTATAAACACCATGGGACCACGCAGCCTTCACACCGCTCAGGAGGGATACGCATTCTGTCTCCTAGAGATGAACATACTTTGCTGCGAAAAGTGCGAATCAATCACAGAACAACAGCAAAGGACCTTGTGAAGATGCTGGAGGAAACGGGTACAAAAGTATCTATATCCACAGTAAAACGAGTCCTATATCGACATAACCTGAAAGGCCGCTCAGCAAGGAAGAAGCCACTGCTCCAAAACCGTCATAAAAAAGCCAGACTATGGTTTGCACCCGCCAATGGGGACAAAGATCATACTTTTTGTAGAAATGTCCTCTGGTCTGATGAAACAAAAATAGAACTGTTTGGCCATAATGACCATTGTTATATTTGGAGGAAAAGGGGGAGGCTTGCAAGCCGAAGAACACCATCCCAACCGTGAAGCACGTGGATGGCAGGATCATGTTGTGGGGGTGCTTTGCTGCAGGAGGGACTGGTGCACTTCACAAAATCAATGGCATCATGAGGAAGGAAAATTATGTGGATATATTGAAGCAACATCTCAAGAAATCAGTCAGGAAGATAAAGCTTGGTTGCAAATGGGTCTTCCAAATGGACAATGACCCCAAGCATACTTCCAAAGTTGTGGCAAAATGGCTTAAGGACAACAAAGTCAATGTATTGGAGTGGCCATCACAAAGCCCTGACCTCAATCCTATAGAAATGTTGTGGACAGAACTGAAAAAGTGTGTGTGAGCAAGGAGGCCTACAAACCTGACTCAGTTACACCAGCTCTGTTAGGAGGAATGGGCCAAAATTCACCCAATTTATTGTGGGAAGCTTGTGGAAGGCTACATTAAACGTTTGACCCAAGTTAAACAATTTAAAAGCAATGCTACCAAATACTAATTGAGTGTATGTAAACTTCTGACCCACTGGGAGTGTAATGAAAGAAATAAAAGCTTAAATAAATCATTCTCTCTACTATTATTCTGACATTTCACATTCTTAAAATAAAGTGGTGATCCTAACTGACCTAAAACAGGGAATTTTTGCTAGGATTAAATGTCAGGAATTGTTAAATGTATTTGGCTAAGGTGTATGTAAACGTCCGACTTCAACTGTAAGTGGTTTCATTGAAAATGGGATATGAGCTTTACAAAAATGGCAGAAGTATTAATGTACTTCTAATATTCAACAAATAGCATTAGTTTTTCGTGTAGGAAAAAAGCAACAGCAAGTCGCGTTTACGGTCTGCGGCGCGAGAGCGGCAACACAGATTAATGAGTAACAGCGCACATGAGAAAATAGAGCGTCTGATGTGATCAAAGCAAAAATAGCCTTGAAAGTAAGAGTGCGAGAGTAAAACATTTTTATAGTTGAGGTTAGTTACAAGTCCATTGTCCTGGCTTCACATCCATTCAGAAGATTGAGGAGTGACTGAGGAGCCCGCCTGGGAACTGTGTGAGAGAGCAGATCAACTCCGCTCAATCAGACCAACTGAAAGATGTCAATTCTGCCAATGAGAGGATTGCATGAAATATTCTGCATGCATGTGTAGGATTGGACAAAATGGATGAAAATGAGCTTCATGTTAAATTAAATGTTGATTAATCTCACATGGAATTCTTGTCCCGTCACATTTTCGTCGACTAAAATGAAAAGTAATTTGTAATAGTTATGTTTTTTCCCCCAGGGCGTCTCGTAATCGTCATAGTTTTAGTCAGGGAAAATAGGTACTTGACGAGTATTTTTCGTCATAGTTATTGTTGACGAAATTATCACTGTTTGACAGGACCTAGATCAGATGGGGAGGGAGCAGGACAAGGAGTCAGACAAGTTGGCGCTACTCAGTGAGGTGGACAGACACCGCAAGCAGATGGTCAGGTAAGAGAGCATGGTAGGAGTGTGGATTACTGCTGTTTCTTCAGTACTGGATCCAATCTGTAGTAGTTAGTGGGATGCATGTCTCCATTAGAATGGTTTCCTGGTGTTTTCCATAGACCTTTTACATATAGTGCTAGTGCATAAACTATAAGCAAGCATCCTAATGAAACGGTATGTTTCCTATCCCTGCAGTAACCAGACAGCATGGAGGAAGGCCAACCTGGCCAGTAAACTGTCACTGGACAACCTGGAGAAGGAATCTCTTCTCTATGGAGGAGATAGTGAACTTAGACATAGGTAAACAGATATTGGCTGTTTCTAGATACTCTTCTGTAGTGTTTCATTGTCGTTCCCTTATTTCACTGTGTGTTTATACTTTCTGTCTTATTGTTGTCTGTTACTCTGAAGATTTAGAATATCTTTATTTTTTTCCTCCAATCAGAAAGGTGACCAAAGAGGGGCTGGCCCAGTCGTCCAGTGACATCACTGAGAGCCTGATGAGCATCAGCCGGATGATGTCACAGCAGGTGACGCAGAGCGAGGAAACCATGACCACGCTGGGTGAGTGGCGCCCCCTAGAGTACAGAGTGTAAATCATGTCGTAGTCTGTGTTTCTGAGAGGACAGTAGTGTTTATAATTTCGGCCCCTGACCCCGTCCCCTAGCTCCCTTTTCTTTCAGTGTTTACACATCTGGAAGAACTAGATGAGTGAGAAGCAGTGATGTAGTGGTAAAAAGTGGGTAAACGCTGATCGCCTTTCACAGTGAATAAAGTAATGCTCCCTATATTTACAATGCACTTTTTTGCAATAGGTGGGTAAACGTTTGAGCAACATAAAAAAGGTGCGTAAATGCATGTGTTTACCTTCCACTGCACCACTGGTGAGAACAATATGGTGATGGTTCCACCATTTCAAATCAAATCAAAGTTTATTTGTCATGTGTGCCGAATACAACAGGTGTAGTAGACCTTACAGTGAAATGCTTACTTACAGGCTCTAACCAATAGTGCAAAAAAGGTATTAGGTGAACAATAGGTAAGTAAAGAAATAAAACAACAGTAAAAAGACAAGCTATATACAATAGCGAGGCTATAAAAGTAGCGAGGCTACATACAGACACCGGTTAGTCGGGCTGATTGAGGTAGTATGTACATGTAGATATGGTTAAAGTGACTATGCATATATGATAAACAGAGAGTAGCAGCAGCGTAAAAAGAGTGGTTGGGGGGCAGGGGCAACCAATGAAAATAGTCCGGGTTGCCATTTGATTACCTGTTAAGGAGTCTTATGGCTTGGGGTCAAAAACTGTTGAGAAGCCTTTTGGTCCTAGACTTGGCACTCCGGTACCGCTTGCCATGCGGTAGTAGAGAGAACAGTCTATGACTGATGTGGCTGGGGTCTTTGACATTTTTTAGGGCCTTCCTCTGATACCGTCTGGTGTAGAGGTCCTGGGTGGCAGGCAGCTTAGCCCCAGTGATGTACTGGGCCATACGCATTACCCTCTGTAGTGCCTTGCGGTCGGAGGCCGAGGAGTTGCCATACCAGGCAGTGATGCAACCAGTAAGGATGCTCTCGATGTTGCAGCTGTAGAACCTTTTGAGGATCTCAGGACCCATGCCAAATCTTTTTAGTTTCCTGAGGGGGAATAGACTTTGTCGTGCCCTTTTCACGACTGTCTTGGTGTGTTTGGACCATTCTAGTTTGTTGTTGAGGAAGTTGTCGAGGAACTTGAAGCTCTCAACCTGCTCCACTACAGCCCCGGCGATGAGAATGGGGGTGTGCTCGGTCCTCCTTTTCCTTTTCCTAGTCCACAATCATCTCCTTAGTCTTGGTTACGTTGAGGGATAGATTGTTATTCTGGCACCACACGGCCAGGTCTCTGACCTCCTCCCTATAGGCTTTCTCGTCGTTGTCGGTGATCAGGCCTACCACTGTTGTGTCGTCTGCAAACTTAATGATGGTGTTGGAGTCGTGCCTGGCCATGCAGTCGTGGGTGACCAGGGAGTACAGGAGGGGACTGAGCACACACACCTGTGGAGCTCCAGTGTTGAGGATCAGCGTGGCAGATGTGTTGCTACCTACCCTCACCACCTGGGGGCGACCCATCCAGATGTCCAGGATCCATTTGCAGAGGGAGGTGTTTAGTCCCAGGATCCTTAGCTTAGTGATGAGCTTTGAGGGTACTATGTTGTTGAACGCTGAGCTGTAGTCAATGAACAGCATTCTCACATAAGTGTTCCTCTTGTCCAGGTGGGAAAGGGCAGTGTGAGATAGAGATTGCGTCATCTGTGGATCTGTTTGGGCGATATGCAAATTGGAGTGGGTCTAGGGTTTCTGAGATAAGGGTGTTGATGTGAGCCATGACCAACCTTTCAAAGCACTTCATGTCTACGGATGTGAGTGCTACGGGTCTGTAGTCATTTAGGCAGGTTGCCTTTGTGTTCTTGGGCACAGGGACTATGGTGGTCTGCTTGAAACATGTTGGTATTACAGACTCAATCAGGGACATGTTGAAAATGTCAGTGATGACACCTGCCAGTTGGTCAGCACATGGTAACGTCCTGGTAATCCGTCTGGCCCCGCAGCCTTGTGTATGTTGACCTGTTTAAAGGTCTTACTCACGTCGGCTACGGAAAGCGGGATCACACAGTCGTTCGGAACAGCTGATGCTCTTATGCATGCCTCAGTGTTGCTTGCCTCGAAGCGAGCGTAGAAGTGATTTAGCTTGTCTGGTAGGCTTCTGTCACTGGGCAGCTCGCAGCTGTGCTTCCCTTTGTAGACTGTAATAGTTTGCAAGCCCTGCCACATAAGATGAGCGTCGGAGCCGGTGTAGTATGATTCAATCTTAGCCCTGTATTGACGCTTTGCCTGTTTGATGGTTTGTCGCAGGGCATAGCAGGATTTCTTGTAAGCTTCCAGGTTAGAGTCCCACACCTTGAAAGCGGCAGCTCTACCCTTTCACTCAGTGCGAATGTTGCCTGTAATCCATGGCTTCTGGTTGGGGTATGTACGTACAGTCACTGTGGGGACGACGTCCTCAATGCACTTATTGATAAAGCCAGTGTCTGATGTGGTGTACTCCTCAATGCCATCGGAAGAATCCCAGAACATGTTCCAGTCTGTGATAGCAAAACAGTCCTGTAGTTTAGCATCTGCTTCATCTGACCACTTTTTTAATATTCTGAGTCACTGGTGCTTCCTGCTTTAATTTTTGCTTGTAAGCAGGAATCAGGAGGATAGAGTTGTGGTCGGATTTTCCAGAAGAAGGGCGAGGGAGAACTTTGTATGCATCTCTGTGTGTGGAGTACAGGTGATCTAGAATTTTTTTCCCTCTGGTTGCACAATTAACATGTCGATAGAAATTTGGTAGAACTGATTTAAGTTTCCCTGCATTAAAGTCTCCGCCCACTAGGAGCGCCGCCTTTGGGTGAGTGGTTTCCTATTTCCTTATACAGCTGACTGAGTGCGGTCTTAGTGCCAGCATCTGTCTGTGGTGGTAAATAAACAGCCACGAAAAGTATAGCTGAAAACTCTCTAGGCAAGTAGTGTGGCCTGCAATTTAGCCCAATATACTCTACTTCAGGCGAGCAAAATCTAGAGACTTTCTTAGATTTTGTGCACCAGCTGTTGTTTACAAATATGCACAGACCGCCCCCCCCCCCCCCCCCCCCCCTCGTTTTACCGGAGTGTGCTGTTCTATCTTGCCGGTGCAGCGTATATCCCGCTAGCTGAATATCCATGTCGTCATTCAGACACGATTCCGTGAAACATAGGATATTACACTTTTTAATGTCCTGTTGGTAGGATATTCGTGATCGTACCTCGTCTAATTTATTGTCCAATGATTGCACGTTGGCAAGTAGTATTGACGGTAACGGCAGCTTTCCCAGTCGCCTTCTCCGGGTCCTGACCAGGCATCCGGCTCTTTGTCCTCTGTACCTGCGTCGCTTCCTCTTGCAAATAACGGGGATGTCGGACCTGTGGGGTGTTTGGAGAATGTCCTGTGCGTCGTCTTTGTTGTAGAAAAAATATTTGTCTAATCCGAGGTGAGTGATCGCTGTCCTGATATCCAGAAGCTCTTTTTTGCGATAAGATATGGTTGCAGAAACATTATGTACAAAATAAGTTACAAATAACGTGAAAAAGAACACATAATAGCACAATTGGTGCCATTTTACAGTTGAGTTTCATATGTATATACTGTATTCTACTGTATTCTAGTCAATGCCACGCCGACATTGCTCGTCCTAAAATGTATATATTGCTCAATTCCATTCTTTTACTTTTAAGTTTGTGTGTATTGTTGTGAATTGTTAGATATTACTGCACTGTTGGAGCTAGAAACACAAGCATTACACCAGCAATAACATTTGCTGAACATGTGTATGTGACCAATAAAATTTGATTTGATTTTGATTTGAAAAGCCCTCAAATGGGAGGACACAAGGACAGTTTTTTTTCTCCAATTCAAACATAAGCAGCTGACACATTTCAACAGTTGGCTATTTGATATGTCCAGACACAAAGTCTTTGCCAAAGCCTAGTGTGGACTCTCTCCTCCGTAGCAACCTCGTCTCAGGCGGTCCTGGAGACCAACGATGAGTTTAAGGCCATGACCGGAACCATCCAGCTGGGGAGAAAGCTCATCACTAAGTACAACCGCAGGGAGCTCACTGACAAACTGCTCATCTTCCTCGCTCTCGCACTCTTCCTCGCCACGGTCTTCTACATCCTCAAGAAGAGATTCTTCTTCTTCCTCTAGACCAGACACAACTAACTTAAACTAAGTAGCTTTTAGAGCAACTTTGATTAGAGTAACTATGATCATATAAGCTCGTTTATGACAAGTGAGTCATGTGACATGAGTAATGGCAGATGAATATACTGCTTATTTATCATTCTTACCTGCCACAGGTGGACACATGTAATTCCATATCAACATTTAAAGTCTTGTGCGCACACACAGTAGTAATGGCTTCCGGGATAAGCCTATTTTAAACACTATGCGTCTGTCATGGAAGGAAATATCAGACTGCCATCAGCTGTTGCAATCCTTATAGGGAAGTTTGATGGTTAATGTAACCACTTGTTATGATTATCATGTTAATGTATTATTCCATTGCAGGAAGTTAAAGCTGTTGTCCAATTATTTATATCCTGCTCTGAAAGAGAAATAAATGGATATTACCAGTAGCCTTATTTAATAGAGATTCCATTTACGCCGGAGTATTATTTAAAGTATAGGGGTTCATGTCAATGTGTAACACATTCTCTGTAACGTAATCAGTTTTCGAAGAGATTATCACAATAAAATGTTGACATTATGAAATTGTGTAAAAACATTTTTCCCCAAGCACCAGTGTGGACATGTGGGATGTACATATCACCCACACAAGTTTCAGTGACTCTGGTCTAACATCTGGTTGTCAGTATTTCCTTATGGAGCTAGCTAACTTGGCTCAGCAGTGGTGAGGCCTACTCCCAGTAGCTGGCAGCAGGGTGAACAGTACTGGGTACAGTGCTGACCAACCAGGGCAGAAAAGCTAGCAGCAGGGGGAACAGTACAGTCTGTGCAGCCCAGGCACCAGGGCAGAACAAATCTGAAAAGCTGTGGCAGTAATCACATTGTCAGCGATAAGGAACCATGCGTCTCTGCCTTTCTTCAGATAGGAACCGGAAAAGCAGATTATTCTGACCCGTTTCACTCTCCTGGTCCCTGCGCCCTTTCTTTCCACTGGGGGTGGAGGATGAGAGGAGGTTATTTTAAGATTTGCGTGGACCTGTTATCTGACGTTGCCTTTTCAACACCTTGGAGGGGGAGAAGGGATGTGGGGAGAGGGGGGCTGGTAGCTGCATGACCTCTCTACCCTCTACATGAAGACGGTCTCACATGTCATTTGGGAAATAAAAATCTGTTTTCATGTTGACGTTTCTATTCAGTGTACCAATAAAGGCCTCTGACTTTGTCTATCTGAGTTGTCTCAGTTGTGTGTGTTGTTATGGATCATATCTGGCTCTGAATCAGAGGGGACAGATGGTACAGGTAGCCTAGTGGTTAGAGGATTGGGCCAGTAACCGAAAAGTTGCTGGTTTGAATACCGGGGCTGACAAGATTAAAAATCTGTTGATGTGCCCTTGAGCAAGGCACTTAACCATAATTTGCTGCAGGGACACCGTACTACTATGGCTGACCCTGTAAAACAACACATTTCACTTCACCTATATGTGACAATACAACTTTTTTAGTGTTCTTACAGTAAGACACGTTAGTGAATACGTGTGGAGAGAGTCGATAGACCTAGGAGAAGGCTAAGCGGTTCTTACTCGTTTTAAAGTGGCAGCCATTTGTGCTCCTCCAAATCCTCATCCCGTCCCTTTAGCTGCACACTTATAGCAGCTCTATGTCAAGCAAATGGAGCTATTCTTACATAGCACCGTGATAGTGTCAATCAAGAGGAGAGGTGTGCATGATCTTGAATTGTGAATAGGTCCTGCTTAGTGGCAGGCCCTGAACTGTGTTCTACACTGAGTACCACAGAGTGGGGGGAAGTGAGCTCCCCCACACAATGTTGCCTAAAGGGCTTTTAATGTGCTACAGGGCCTTCAGAAAGTTTTCACACCTCTTGACTTTTTCCCACATTTTGTTGTGTTACAGCCTGAATTTAAAATGGATTAAACTAATATATTGTGTCACTGGCCTACACACAATACCCCATAATGTCAAAGTGCAATTTTGTTTTTAGAAATGTTTACTAATTCATTAAAAATGAAAAGCTGAAATGTCCGTATTCAGCCCCTTTGTTATGTCAAGCCTAAATAAGTTCAGGAGTAAAAATGTGCTTAAGTCACATAAGTTGCATGGACTCTTTTTGAATGACTACTTCATCTCTGTACCCCAAACATATAATTATCTGTAAGGTCCCACAGTCGAGCAGTGCATTTTCCCAGTGCATGACAAAGAAAGTCACCTACAGTATTGGTAGATCGGTAAAAAAAAAGCAGACATTGAATATCCCTTTGAGCATGGTGAAGTTAATTATAGATTTTTTTTACCCCTTTTTTCTCCCCAATTTCGTGGTGTCCAATTGGTATTAGTTACAGTCTTGTCTCATCGCTGCAACTCCCGTACGGACTCAGGAGAAGCGAAGGTCGAGAGCCATGCGTCCTCCGAAACACAACCCAACCAAGTCCCACTGCTTCTTGACACAATGCCCATCCAACCCGGAAGCCAGCCGCACCAATGTGTCGGAGGAAACACCGTACACCTGGCGACCTGGTCAGCGTGTACTGCGCCCGGCCCGCCACAGGAGTCGCTAGTGCGCGATGAGACAAGGATATCCCTGCCGGCAAAACCCTCCCTAACCCGGACGACGCTGGGCCAATTGTACGCCGCCCCATGGGCCTCCCGGTGGCGGCCGGCTGAGACAGAGCCTGGGCTCGAACCCAGAATCTCTGGTGGCCTTAGACCACTGCGCCACCCGGGAGGCTATGGTGAAGTTATTAATTACACTTTGGATGGTGTATCAATACACCCAGTCACTACAAAGATAGAGGCTTCCTTCCTAACTCAGTTGCCGGAGAGGAAGGAAACCTCTCAGGGATTTCACCATGAGGCCAATGGTGACGTTCAAACAGTTACAGAGTTTAATGTCTGTGGTAGGGGAAACTGAGGACAGATCAACAACGTTGTAGTTACTCCACAATAGTATTGACAGAGTGAAAAGAAGGAAGCCTATACAGAATAAAAATATTCCAAAACATGTCTTCTATTTGCAACAAGGCACTAAAGTAATACTGCAAATAATGCGGCAAAGAAATGAATACAAAGTGTTATGTTTGCACCAAATCCAATACAACACATTACTGAGTACCACTCTCCATATTTTCAAGCATAGTGGTGGCTGCATCATGTTATGGGTATGCTTGTAATTGTTAAAGACTGGGGATGGGATGGAATGGAATGGAGCTAAGCACAGGCAAAATCCTAGATGAAAACCATGTTCAGTTTGCTTTCCACCAGACACTGGGAGATGAATTCACCTTTCAGCAAGACAACAACCTAAAACATAAGGCCACATCTACACTCGAGTTGCTTACCAAGATGACATTGAATGTTCCTCAGTGGCCTAGTTACAATTTGGACTTAAATCGTCTTGAAAATCTATGACAAGGCTTAAAAAATTGCTGTCTAGCAATAATCAACAACCAACTTCATAGAGCTTCAAGATTATTATTTTTTAATAATTGGCAAATATTGTACAATCCAGGTTTGCAAAGCTCTTAGAGACCCTCCCAGAAAGACTCATAGCTGTAATCACTGCCAAAGGTGCTTCTATCATGTATTGATTGACTCAGGGGTGTGAATACTTATGTAAATAGAATATATTTCTGTATTTCATTTTCATTTGCTAACATTTCTAAAAACATGTTTATACTTTATCATTATGGGACATTGTGTGTAGATGGGTGAGAGAGAAAAAAAGATTTAATCCATTTGGAATTAAGGCTGTAACACAACAAAATGTGGAATAAGTCAAGGGGTATGAATATTTTCTGTAGGCTCTGTATCCAGTTCATCAGAACCATTATCAACTGATTTGTAAGACGCTCTGGATAAGAAAGAGTGTCTACTAAATTACTCAAATGTAATTATCATATAGGCATATTATTGAAACGCATCAACAATTATTCTGGCTACTACTTGATAAATAACAGCCCTGTCCACTCTACAGCCATATTAAACAAGGCTCTTTTCATTTTAGGCCTATATGCACAGTGATGGCTTTTTATGTTATTCAGTGCAATTTCAAATGACATTTGTCTGTGTATTTCTGGGGTCATGTGAGCGATTTCAGAATCTGACTGTGGATCAGCGGTAACTGTCTGATTAAAGATGAGGATGATGAACGCATTTCCACGAACCCTGAACTGTTTCTACTGAAGACCCCTCAGAGGGACTTTAACGCAACCCTTCTGAACCGACACAGACCTCTCTGTAAATATTTTAATTATGTCAGTGATGGTATCTCACGACCTCACCCTTTTAAAAGTGTTCCGTTTTTATAAGCTAATGGGGACTGGCATGCACCTGTAGAAGAAGTAGGTCTAACTGGACTTCCCGTTGTAGCCCGGACCTATAGACTTATGATGAGGCATCGCCCCCTGAAAAATCTGAATAAAAAATCTAATCAAATAAATGTTTTGGGGAAAAAATATGTTTTCACAAAAATTGTCCCCTTTGCATTTACTAGTATTAGCGAACCGATACAGAAGGCTGTAGCGCAGGCAAAAACATATTTTTTCAGCATATCTGCTTTGGTAAAAAAGATAGTTGTATAATTAAGGTCAGTGTATTGCAGGATTTGTATAGTTGTAAATGTAAGAGTTGTTGCCCTGGGCCGTTCTCTGTGATGTCATTCTAATGGAATCCAGAAAGAACGTTTACATCAAAATGTGCAAAGTTATGGGCAAAGACACAAAACATTTACATCAAATTAAATGTTTTTCTTGATCAAACAACATTGAAATCAACCATTTTTTTGTGCAGTATTAATTTACCATCCTTACAAACCACTTCATGTAAATGTACATTACTGTATTGTACATAGACTGATCATCTAGGTTTGTACCAGTAGACTTTCCATCACCATGAAGAAAAACAATGACCACTACAGTAATTGAGTACATTGAGACATCAAGTGGTTTGTGATGAAGTGGTTTGTGATGATGTGATTTGAGGATGTTGGTAGAGCATGGCGCTTGCCATGCTAGGGTTATGGGTTCGATTCCCACGGGCACCAGTACGAAAAAGTAGGAAAATGAATGCACTCACTACTACTGTTAGTTGCTCTGCATAAGAGTGTCTATTAAAATGGAAAAGGAATCAACATTACTATTTCAGTTTTCACATAGAAATAAGTTGCATTTGCAAAGTAAGAAACTGGAAAACATATATCAAGCAAGTACTTTTATATTCCACCAATATTATCAGATTAACTGTTTTTGTACAGATCATTATCAGACTCAAGTTACATATGCTGGAAAACACTCAGATGCTAGTTTAAATGTTGTCACTAGAGTAGTGCTGTGGCCATTCACTAGTCCTGTATTAGCAGACCGATCGAGACAGCGCGACATTTTTTTTCTTATTTTCCCCGTCAGCAAAAAAATCGCATCACGCCCACCCCCAAAACTACTTCCCGTGACTATGGACTTAGTCTATATACAAATACCGTCTCAGGCCCTATACCACATATTTGTCTTATTTAGTCAAAATTGCGTGACATGCTCCAAGCATGTTTTATGGAGAGACCGGCTGGTCGTTGTAAAAATGTGTTTTTACTTTTACAACCTTAAGTTTCCGGTTATAGCAGATTGAAGGTCTCTAATAGCCACTTGAAGGGTTTAACCTGACGTTAAACATACATGAACCGCTGCACTGAAAGCGGGTGAGATTGTTTGACATGGATTACTTGGAATGTGTGCTGGCTATAGACAAAGGCAATTACTATGGGCTACAGTGATGGACGATTTTCCTAATATTAAACACACTGACATACTGTCTCTTTACATGCTAGGATAGGCCTGCTCAATATGTATAACAGTGAGTAGTGAAATTGAAGAACACATAGTGGAGATGTTATGTTCCAGTGTTTCTGCACTGTTGGAGCTAGAAACAAGCATTTCGCTACACTCTCAATAACATATACTAAACATGTGTACGTGACAAATATAATTTGATTTAATAATGATTTAAATGCATAGAAGATTGTGGGATCTTGAACATATTATTTCCTCTTTGATTTGACAACTGTTGTATGCTATGCTATTATTATATAATAATAATATTATAATAATACAATTAGGCTAATCCATGATTAATTAAGCATAATAGTAATATAAGTAAAATATATATGTAGTAGAAATGTAATAATACATTTAGCCTTTGAAATCGTTCATGGTCGATAGAATTCGTAGTGATAGGCTATAGTTTTATGAAAGCACTAGGCCTAAAATTATAATTGGTCGATAGGCTACATTTGATATTTAGAAATAATTTATAAGCAATTGAAGATAGAAATAAATCAGGCGATATCGAATTGGATCCCATTCTAGTTGTTTGTTCATATTAATTCATACTTTTTCCCACTCAGAATATGTCGTGTTGTCTGCCCACGTGAAGTAGCCTGTCAGTTTGATGCAGGAAATGTACAATTTACATCAAAGAAAAGCTTTATTTACAAATAATACGTGTATTATTAAATACCTACAAATATAATTGCCACACAGTACATTTGTGATCTCAAAGAAAACGGAAAATAGCTATAGTGAGGGAAAGATGTCCACTGACAAATTGTATACATATGTTTTATTCCCACTGAAGTAATAAACTACATCTCTTATACAACTTTACAATTATGAATTCCCTATTCCATCTCAGAAACTAGTAATAAAAATCAAATGAACTTAGTTTATGCATCAATAGTTTGCCAGTCGAAGTACAGTAAATGGAATATAACGAGAACATAACAACACTCGAGGCCGATGAGTCCATTGCGTAAAAGCGCATGCAATTTAAAACATCATTCATTTGTCTGATGATAATGTTATATTTCGATCCTTCGTTCACCACGCTCTGATTCCATGTAAAGAAGACACTCCATTGCCGGACGGAAACGTGTTTTGAACGTTATTTAACTCTCCAACGCCGAAGTTCATGTAATTCCCGTTGTTTTGTGAGGGCTGGATAGACTGCACCGCAGTGGTTGGATAGTTACACGCATAGTTCGTATTACAGCCAGGACTGGGATAATTACTGAACGCTGGGTAACTGTTATAAGTGAAATGGTTAAGGCCCACATTATATGAAGTATTATAGGTCGTCGAGTCTCCAAGGCAGGGCTTCCCGTCTCGGACCAGTACTGGGACTGAGATGCGTCTCGGCGGCGGGATACCGACCATCTCCAGGCTCTGGTCCTGTCGCTGTCTCTTGCACTTGTAGCGGCGGTTCTGGAACCAGATCTTGACCTGTGTGGGGGTCAGTTTGAGCACCCCGGCCAGGTGATCTCTCTCCGGAGCCGACAGGTACTTCTGCTGCTTGAAGCGACGCTCCAGCTCATACACCTGCGCCTGTGAAAACAGCACGCGCGGCTTCCTGCGCTTCCGGGGTTTGGCTGGTCGATCCGGGTCCTCTGACTTCAGGCCCTCCACCGGCTCGCTCTGAGAGATGTAGGACATGTCTAGTGGAATAGAAATAAACCAACAAATTAAGAAAAACATTTCATTCCAGTAGGTTAAATTGTATAAAAGGACCCAAAAATAGGAATTCAGCTCAGATACTTTTTCAGACGTTTAAGAAATTAGACACACTTTCTAGGTCTGCCCTACATCCTAGAGTCCAAAAAGTCAAACGGGTTCAGTCAATTATGAAGGTGACTGCTATATTTTATCAATTGTAATCAGACTTCCATGAAACTGTTTGGTATCCTGACGAGATAATTCAATCTAAACTCCAATTAGCAACGTTTCTCCTTTATTGTAAAATAGATTAGGCCTCCTTATTACTGCTGCTAGTCCAGAATAAGGGTATAATATAGGAGTATAATTACTATTGCATCAGTTGTGAAATGCCTTATGTCCTTAGCACACACATCTTTTAAAAGGCTTTTAGATTGTGCCTGACGCAAATCTGTTCGTTACTTGCATAACTATTCAGATTTCCACATGGGCCTACGTAGGGCTATTTCGATAGTAATATCATATAAACTCTTACCTTTTCTGTGTTTCACCTCAAAGCTGTACGTCTTCCCATCCTTGATATCCATTTCTAAGAAAGATTTCCCATAAAAGGGAGCGGCGAAGTTGAGGTCAGTATTTCTGTTGGCTTTAACACCATGGAGCTCCTCTCCAAACAGCGAGCTTCCAGACGATATCTCCCGGAGCGGCTCCTGTTTCAGGCGGGCCAGCATGCAGGAGGAGGTCGGTAAGGCACAGTCCATCCGTGGAGAGATGTCCAGTGAGACCAGGTCCTCAGCACTAGTGTGCTGCTCCAGGTTTAATATATCCTTAACCGAGAAGGGTGTGGACGTGCTGGGGCTCGAAAACATTGCCAAGGAACAGTTAATCTGACATATAAATGGCAACAAACCGATGATTTCAAAATGTCCTCTTCTTGGTAATATTTACTGAGCTCAAGTACTCATTTGTTTAACCGAGGGGGATCTTGACTGAAGAATGCATCTTGACTATCAACTCGAGTCCCTAACTTTTCTTGGCCTCTTTTCTGAGACGCAGGGGGAGAGAGGGGGAGGTTAAATCTCTCATGAGACGTTGTTAGGGGACTTCCTATTGGTGTTCGCAGTTCCGGTTACGTCAAAACAATAGCTAGTAAGGTAACCCTACATGTCCGTGCTGCATCTGAATCCAGAATGCAACTTCAGCCCAATTACGCACGGTCACAAACACGCCTTTTGTCGATGGTTGGAATTTATTATACGTTTTTATTAATATTTCCCCTTAAAATGTATATTGTTGAAAGCTAAGTAGAATAGAACTTCCCTAGCAGCAAGACCATAGGGACGAAGAGACACGTTGGTCCCTATGGTCTTGCTGTTACACTGGAACCTGAAACCATGTCTGTCTGTCGGACACAAATCCTGGTGCCTGCCGCTGACCTGGCTATCAGGACGTGATAACAGACGACAACAAACCAGCACCCCCCCACCCACGGAGCACAGCCGGGCCAGGAGTGTCACACATGCCATAACATTTCTATAGTTATTCCTTATGACACATTCGTGTAGGCCTACTTGCAGCCATCATGTACAGGCTAGGTACACAGTACACATGTGTTATGAAATAAGTAGGGCCTATCATAGGCCTAGTTATTCGATTATTCACGTTATTCTATAAAAATGCATATAATAAAATAACTGTAGGACAAGGTTTTTGGAGAGAATCGGTGTGCGTAAAGATCCCACGACGCGCTGAGAGTACCTCGCGCAGGGTTGGCATCACACCCATTATTAATGCTGGTGGAGACAGCGGTGCCGAGACAGACAGTATTATCGTTTGTTTTATCTCCAGCATCGTTTAACATAGATCCCGGGAACTAAATGGGTCCCACTGTCTCCGACCCGGCTCGCGGTGTTTATAGTTTTAAAGACTATTTGCGCGCCTCGAAAACTGATGAATGGTCGCGAAGTAGAGAGAGCATCAACCCTGCGGTGACTCGTGCAGCCATTATTTGTGAAATATAGTAAACGGAACTCAGACAAGCCTCAGTGCAGGGCATGGAAATCGTTTTTTTCTTTCTTCATGACTTATTTTTCCCTCTTAAGGTGTGTAAACAATTAACATTGAGTTGGCTGCAGTCTGTTGTGGCCAATCTCAATCAAAGTTGAAAGGCTATACACAGTTTGTGACAGACAGGCCAAGGACCTGCAGGACTATCTGACCAAGTTTGAGTTTATTTTTTTATATATTTTTATTTCAACTTTATTTAACCAGTTAGGCTAGTTGAGAACAAGTTCTCATTTACAACTTCGACCTGGCCAAGATAAAGCAAAGCAGTGTGACACAGACAACAACACAGAGTTACAGTTCTATTTCAGGCCTTCATTAATAACATGGGATTTCAGTTAAATTGACCTCAATTTAGCAAGCACTCTCTGTGTCAACTGCCCAAACTGAACATGACATGGTTCATGGTTCACATGGTTCATATCCCTAATGCATTCTCTCTCTCGACGAAAAAGTACAAACATGGGCTATGCACTCACTACTGTCTGCTAAATTACTAAAATGTTTTTTAAAAAGTAAAATGTATTTCTCTCCCTCCGTCCCTCCCTCTCTCCCTCCCCGACCCGTCTGTCTTCAGCACATCTCTAGTTAGATAAAGCGATAGATAAGGCAGCTTAAAAACTTCCGCTGGACTGGATAGTTGAGGATATTCTCGGGGGCTGTGTGTGTTTTATCTAATGAGTCTGTGACGGTTCCTGTGTATGTGGACTGTCGGGAGAGCAGCGCGAGCAGACGCCACGCGCATTAGCACTAGGGACTGGCGTCTTTCCGCCGTCCTCGAGACCTGTCAATCATATTGGTGATCTTAACACCTTTCTAATGGCGCTGACTAATTACCTTGGAAAGATTAACAGGTTTAATCGTTGATCTGATAAATAATCGAATTAGATATCGTCGATAATTGATTCTTAGCCTAATGGAAGTCGATATTGTTATGCTGTGTTCAATTGTAGCCAATCTTTAGGCCTATTTTACTGTGGACGTTAATAGTTTCAATTTACCTGCCCTTCAAGATACATTAATTAGTGCGTGACTTAGACAAACAACTTCTATTTTTCTTTTGTCACTGATTATGTGACAAACGTAGACACATTTTTTTCGTCTTGGCATTTCATTTAGATAAATTAAGATAGGTCAATTTAGGCCTACATAATTATTGAAATTGTAATTTGTAAATGTCAAATGCATTTGATCAGACAATGTTGGCAGGTATGATGCAGTTAAATATTCGTTCCAAACGAAAAATAATAGATAACCAATTTGATGATTATTTATTTAACCTTTATTTAACTAGGCAAGTCAGTTAAGAACAAATTCTTATTTTACAATGACGGCCTACCGGGGAACAGCTGGTTAACTGCCTTGTTCAGGGGCAGAACGACAGATTTTTACCTTGTCAGCTCGGGGATTCGATCCAGCAACCTTCTGGTTACTGGCCCAACGCTCAAACCACTAGGTTAATTAGGATTAGGCCTACTACGTTTCTATAACCTAATTTAGTCCATGCAAAATATAATTTAGCTTGGTTCAATATTATTTGCTCATTATTAATCTGAGAATGTTGCCAATATGCCTTTATGGTTTACTAAAATACAAATGTATCATATTTGAATTGTTAACAATTTTATATTAAATCATCCATACGAAATATACCTATGTAGGTTGTTTACAAACACATGGATTTGTTATGTAAATTACAAACACAACAAGTCATTGTTTGGTAGCCTAGGCCTAGAGCTAACATGAAGTTATGTGTAGGCTAGACCCAAAATAAAGTGGGAAAATATCATCATTACCAACTAACTCATTACCTTATCATGAATATACATTCTGTAATTATACAATTAATAAATAATACATGTTATTAAAATATGATCACGAAAAAATCAGTCCTCAATCATAATGGTTTAATCTTGTCTGAACAGTCAGAACAAAGACCCCTCAAATCTTTTTTTCACACCCAACACTTGTTTGAGGTTGAAGAGTTCACCTATTCCCCTTCATATAACTCTATTCCCCCATGTATCAATTAATCCTCAGACACAATACTGTACTTCTCTCTCTTTCTGACTTATTTTCTCTTTCTTCTCTCTCTCTCTCTCTCCTTGCTCTCTCTGTCTCTGTCTCTGTCTCTGTCTCTGTCTCTGTCTCTCTCGCTCTCTCAGTCTCTGTCTCTGTCTCTGTCTCTCTCCCCTCCCTCCCCCAATCCAAGGCCGGACTACATGTGGTGACTGGTCTGTCACCCAGGTGTCCCTCCATCTCTCTCACACCCTGATTGTTCCATATAATATTAGCAGCAGCTGGATGCAGATACGATTTCCTGAATGGATCATCTTTAGTTTTTCTGACATAGCTGTGGCCAAGACAGACGCTGTTCCTTGCTGTGTCACTGGCAACTCTCTGAAAAGTTAGGTCAGGTTAGGGCACAGACACTTGGGCCCGTCTTTTAATTTACTTGAATAAGCTTAAAAAATATATACATAAAAATAAATATGTATATACAGTACCAGTCAAAAGTTTGGACACACCTACTCATTCCAGGGTTTTTCTTTATTTTTACTATTTTCTATATTGTAGAATAATAGTTAAGACATCAGATCTATGAAATAACACATATGGAATCATGTAGTAACCAAAAAAGTGTTAAAGAAATCAAAATATATTTTATATTTGAGATTCTTCAAAGTAGCCAACCTTTGCCTGATGACAGCTTGGCACACTCTAGGCATTCTCTCAACCAGCTTAATGAGGTAGTCACCTGGAATGCATTTCAATTAACAGGTGTGCCTTGATAAAAGATCATTTTCGGAATTTCTTTCCTTCTTAATGCATTTCAGCCAATCAGTTGTGTTGTGACAAGGTGGGGGGGGGGGTGGTATACAGAAGATAGCCCTATTTGTTAAAAGACCAAGTCCATATTATGACAAGAACAACACACATAAGCAAAGAGAAACAACAGTCCATCATTACTTTAGACATGAAAAACATCAAGAACTTTGAAAGTTTCTTTAAGAAGGCCAGCATTCTGGAGTCGCCTCTTCACTGTTGACGTTGACACTGGTGTTTTGCGGGTACTATTTAATGAAGCTGGCAGTTGAGGACTTGTGATGCGTCTGTTTCTCAAACTATACACTCTCATGTACTTGTCTTCTTGCTCAGTTGTGCACCGGGGCCTCCCACTCCTCTTTCTATTCTGGTTAGAGCCAGTTTGCGCTGTTCTGTGAAGGGAGAAGTACACAGCGTTGTATGAGATCTTCAGTTTCTTGGCAATTTCTCGCATTGAACAGCCTTCATTTCTCAGAACAAGAAGAGACTGACGAGTTTCAGAAGAACGTTTTTTGTTTCTGGCCATTTTGAGCCTGTAATCGAATCCACAAATGCTGATGCTCCAGATACTCAACTAGTCTAAAGAAGGACAGTTTTATTGCTTCTTTAATTAGAACAACAGTTTTC
Source organism: Salvelinus alpinus (assembly GCF_045679555.1). Taxonomy (NCBI): domain Eukaryota; kingdom Metazoa; phylum Chordata; class Actinopteri; order Salmoniformes; family Salmonidae; genus Salvelinus; species Salvelinus alpinus. The sequence continues at coordinate 94,812,413 of NC_092089.1, forward strand.
AGCTGTGCTAACATAATTTCAAAGGGGTTTTCTAATGATCAATTAGCCTTTTAAAATGATAAACTTGGATTAGCTAACACAACGTGCTATTGGAACACAGGAGTGATGGTTGCTGATAATGGGCCTCTGTACGCCTATGTAGATATTCCATGAAAAAATCAGCCGTTTCCAGCTACAATAGTCATTTACAACATTAACAATGTCTACACTGTATATCTGATCAATTTGATGTTATTTTAATGGACCAAAAAATAGCTTTTCTTTAAAAAACAATTACATTTTTAAGTGACCCCAAACTTTTGAACGGTAGTGTATGTCCCTTTATTTAATGTATCTGTGGATTTTGTTACCCAGAATTTTGTTTGGTTTTTGGTTCATCATGTACCCTGATGAAGACAGCTTGCCTGTCGAAACGTTGGTAAATTAAATATTTTTGCATCTGAGCTCCTAGAGTGTGTGGCTCTCCTTTACCTCTCCTCCTGTACCACCACTCATTCATATATCTTTATGTACATATTCTTTATCCCTTTACACTTGTGTGTGTGTGTAAGGTAGTAGTGTGGAATTGTTAGGTTAGATTACTGTTGGTTATTACTGCATTGTCGGAACTAGAAGCACAAGCATTTCGCTACACTCGCATTAACATCTGCTAACCATGTGTATGTGACTAATAAAATTTGATTTGATTTTGATTTGATTTGATTTATTTTTATGGTTTTTGGTGGCTGTCACATGATATTTTTGTCAGTAGTCCTAGTCCACCACCATGTGGTCATTACTGTAGTTGAAACAGTGTGTATTGTGATGTGTGAGTAGCCATGTGAAGTGTCTTCTGTCTGTGCACCATTTGTCTTCATTTCTCCGTCCCTCCCTCTCCTCTCCTCAGACCTCTCACCCCTCTCAGCTCATGTTCTGAGGCTTGGCCGGGGATCAGTGAGTGTGTAACTGAGTTCAAGGTAGTGTGATGGTCCCTATGGGGGCTGGGACGATATGGGTTCTGGCCTGTATTACATGCTGTTATTGTTTTGTCTACAGCTTTTCCCAGCTGATGTTGGGCCTCTTCGGTTTCAGATCTCTTCTCAATTAAAATGTACAAGATAATCCATCATTGTCAAGATGGTGTAGCACAGGGCTATTGAAATCTTACCCTACGACACGTGCCAAACTCATTCCACGAGGGCCAAGTCTCTGCGTCTTTTCACTCCAACCTTGTTCTTGAACGATGATTTAAGGTCACTAATTAGTAAGGAACTCCCCACACCTTGTCTAAGTCTTATTTGAAAGGATAAACCAAAAACCCGCAGACACTCTGCCATCCGTGGGATGAGTTTGACACACCCCTGTCCTACGAGCTCCGGAGCCTAATGATTTTCTGTTCTACCTGATAACGAATTGCACCCACCTGGTGTCCCAGGTCTAAATCAGGCCCTGAGTAGAGGGGAATTATGGAAAAAAAGCAGTGGAACGGACTTTGAGTTCCAGATTAGAATTTGAGGGTGATAGTACGGTGTGGGCTGAGAGGTGGTTTATATTGCCCATGACAAAGATATTTTCACAGGCTTACATTTTTCAGTGCTTGTGTGATAAATAATATGACGTGAAATGTAAGTTTGTTTTCTTGTGTACATGGAATATATTTTGAAATGTAAGACAGCTAGTTGATGTCTGTTTCTGTAGTCCTGGTGCTGTAAGATCTGTCATGACAGCCTGTTCTTGTTCTATTGTGGTCTTTGTAACTGAACTTCACAATAACATGTTAAAGGTGTAAGGGGTTATTTAAAGGTGTAATGCAATCATAGATGGTTTCTTTTCTGTGTGATATTCCTCTGACCACAGCAATTTGTCCAATTGATTCTTAAAAGTATGATTGTGCAGTATGTGGTTTGACCTGAAGGAGGCGGTATCACACAATATTACACTTTAGTGATCAGGGGCACGTTTTAAAATGTTCAGATAGAAATATGTTATGTAGAACAAACTTGCATCTGCTACCTGAGAACAAGGAATCATGTCTGCTCTATTCATGGCGTTACTTACTATCTGCAATGTTTGACAACGTTTGGCAACTGAACGTTGCCCTGGTATTGAACAAGACATTCATTGTAGCTGAGAAAGTCCACCCTCAGTCTCTTGTGCATTAAAATAATTCCTTGTCTTATCTTTGTGGTATGCATGTTTTTCAATGCATCTTTTCTGTATCTCGTGTCAGTATTATAAAGTGGTTATAATTCCTCTGAGTTGTTGTCATGCAGTTCATGATCAGAGCTACCTACTGGACACACAACACCTTCATGACCAAACTCAGTGTACAAAATATTCACACAAAAATACACTTTAATGATATCAAGATACATTTCTGTTGATTTTGATTCCATGAGTCCTTAGAGTTTCATAGTACTGTTTGTATACACATTATCAGACAGGTGAATTAAAACCATACCAGACCACATTCTGTATGGTCATTCTGGTGCGGCTGCTAATCCATGAGCACAACTGGAGGTGTAGAGGAAGTGACGTGCTGTATGGAACACTGAGAAACAGGAAGCACTTCAGACTATTTCTCCCGGAACACAAAATGCAGAAGATAGTGACAGAATATGGAACAGATTGTCAGTTACAGTCATTTACATTATTAATGAAGGGACACACCTGGTGCCCAATGATAAGACAATGAACTGCAATAGGATGTCACATCATCTGAATAGACATGTCGAAGCTTAGAGGGGCAGGAGAGCCTCCATGACTGACCAACATACACCTCTGAACTGTAAGAAGAGGTGGAAGAAGGAACAGGGGAGGAGGAGAGGGAAAGAGTCGCTCCTCAGGAACCGTTGAGGTGAGTTCTCGTCCTCCTTTCCTCTCTCCTCGTGCGGCCGGACAGCTTTTGGCTGTGGCCCAGAGGAATTCTCTAGTGGCCTTGGTAAATCTACCATTTAGAATAACAGCGGACTGCAGCCGGAGCCAGTGTGGGGGTCCTCACTGGGCGGCGTCCCAATGGCACCCTATTCCCTATATAGTGCACAATGTAGGGAATAGGGTGCCATTTTAGCATATGACTGTGGCCAGGAAGAGAGAGAGGGGGGTCTGACCTGGAGGTTAAACAGGAAGACACTGTTGATTGACTGCTCCTGGTTACTTGACTGCAGAAACCTCAATATTTATGTTAGCTCCCTGGGCTAATGCCTAGGAGTTTAGCTGAGTGGGCTTTCATAGTCTTGTGGTGTCACGTTAGTGTACAGACTGGCTTCAGTCTGGAGTCTGGAGATGGCTTCAGCTGTACAGCGCTCAGTGGTATCATCAGAAACACACCTGTCAATCAATCAAACTCATTTATCATAACAGGCAGGCAATCATACTAGTCAATCATATTAGTCAATCAATCATACTAGTCAATCAATCATACTAGTCAATCATACATACTAGTCAATCAATCATACTAGTCAATCAATCATACTAGTCAATCAATCATACTAATCAATCAATCATACTAGTCAATCATACTAGTCAATCAATCATACTAGTCAATCAATCATACTAGTCAATCAATCATACTAGTCAATCAATCATACTAGTCAATCAATCATACTAGTCAATCATACATACTAGTCAATCAATCATACTAGTCAATCAATCATACTAGTCAATCAATCATACTAGTCAATCAATCATACTAGTCAATCATACTAGTCAATCAATCATACTAGTCAATCAATCATACTAGTCAATCAATCATACTATTCAATCAATCATACTATTCAATCAATCATACTAGTCAATCAAACTAGTCAATCAATCATACTAGTCAATCAATCATACTAGTCAATCATACTAGTCAATCATACTAGTCAATCAATCATACTAGTCAATCATACTAGTCAATCAATCATACTAGTCAATCACACTAGTCAATCAATCATACTAGTCAATCATACTACTGATGCTTACTGAGATGCAGTTACTGGGGTGCTACTGTATGTCTAGCGTGTCTGTATGAATGTCTGTGGCGTGTCTGTATGCATGTCTGTAGCGTGTCTGTGTGAATGTCCGTAGCGTGTCTGTATGAATGTCCGCCACATGTCTGTAGCGTGTCTGTAGCGTGTCTGCATGAATGTCTGTAGCGTGTCTGTGTGAATGTCTGTAGCGTGCCTGTATGAATGTCCGCCACGTGTCTGTATGAATGTCTGTAGCGTGTCTGTATGAATGTCTGAAGCGTGTCTGTATGAATGTCTGTTGCGTGTCTGTATGAATGTCTGTAGCGAATCATACTAGTCAATCATACTACTGATGCTTACTGAGATGCAGTTTCTGGGGTGCTACTGTATGTCTAGCGTGTCTGTATGAATGTCTGTAGTGTGTCTGTAGCGTGTCTGTAGTGTGTCTGCAGGACTGTCTGTAGGACTGTCTGTAGCGTGTCTGTCTGTAGGACTGTCTGTAGCGTGTCTGTCTGTAGGACTGTCTGTCTGTAGGACTGTCTGCAGCGTGTCTGTCTGTAGGACTGTCTGTAGCATGTCTGTCTGTAGGACTGTCTGTCTGTAGCATGTCTGTCTGTAGGACTGTCTGTAGCATGTCTGTCTGTAGGACTGTCTGTAGGACTGTCTGCAGCGTGTCTGTCTGTAGGACTGTCTGTAGCATGTCTGTCTGTAGGACTGTCTGCAGCGTGTCTGTCTGTAGGACTGTCTGTAGCATGTCTGTCTGTAGGACTGTCTGTAGGACTGTCTGTAGCATGTCTGTCTGTAGGACTGTCTGTAGCATGTCTGTCTGTAGGACTGTCTGCAGCGTGTCTGTCTGTAGCGTGTCTGTCTGTAGCGTGTCTGTCTGTAGCGTGTTGTAAAACTGTCTGTAGTGTGTCTGTAGCGTGTATGTCTGTAGCGTGTTGTAAAACTGTCTGTAGTGTGTCTGTAGGACTGTCTGTAGCGTGTATGTCTGTAGCGTGTTGTAAAACTGTCTGTAGTGTGTCTGTAGGACTGTCTGTAGCGTGTATGTCTGTAGCGTGTTGTAAAACTGTCTGTAGTGTGTCTGTAGGACTGTCTGTAGCGTGTATGTCTGTAGCGTGTTGTAAAACTGTCTGTAGTGTGTCTGTAGGACTGTCTGTAGCGTGTATGTCTGTAGCGTGTTGTAAAACTGTCTGTAGTGTGTCTGTAGGACTGTCTGTAGCATGTCTGTCTGTAGCGTGTATGTCTGTAGCGTGTTGTACAACTGTCTGTAATGTGTCTGTAGGACTGTCTGTATGTCTGTCTGTAGCATGTCTGTCTGTAGGACTGTCTGTAGCGTATCTGTCTGTAGCATGTCTGCCGGACTGTCTGTAGCATGTCTGTAGGACCATCTGTAGCGTGTCTGTAGGACTGTATGTAGGGCTGTCTGTCGCGTGTCAGTAGGACTGTCTGTGGCGTGTCTGTAGGACCGTCTGTGGCGTGCCTGTAGAACTGTCTGTGGCGTGTCTGTCTGTAGGACCATCTGTAGCGTGTGTCTGTAGGACCGTCTAGCGTGCCTGTCTGCAGGACCGTCCGTGGCGCGTCCGCAGGACAGTCTGTGGCGTGTCTATAGGACTGTCTGTATCATGTCTGTCTGTAGTGTGTCTGTCTGTAGGACCGTCTAGCGTGCCTGTCTGCAGGACCGTCCGTGGCGCGTCCGCAGGACAGTCTGTGGCGTGTCTGTAGGACTTTCTGTAGCATGTCTGTCTGTAGTGTGTCTGTCTGTAGGACCGTCTAGCGTGTCTGTCTGCAGGACCGTCTAGCGTGTCTGTCTGTAGCTTGTCTGTCTGCAGGACCATCTGTGGCATGTCTGTGGGACCATCTGTAGCGTGTCTGTCTGCAGGACCGTCTGTGGCATGTCTGTGGGACCATCTGTAGCGTGTCTGTCTGTAGGACCGTCTGTAGCATGTCTTCGGACTGTCTGTAGTGTGTCTGTCTTTCGGACTGTGTAGCGTGTCTGTCGTTCGGACTGTCTGTAGGACCGTCTGTCGGACTGTCTGTAGCGTGTCCGTAGGACTCTCTGCGAGTACGTTACCACAACAGTAACATTTGTACCTTTTGAGTCCAATAAAAGTTTCAATAATTAATCTTTAAACCAAATCAATTGAAAATCTCCTTTTGAATCTTCCTAGTGCTACTTACTGATTGTACAACATTGTCACCCCAGTCGAGTGAACTCTAGTAAACCTCAGCGTCACAGAGAGGAGTCACAACAGAAGAGACCAGCATGTTGAGGCACCTGGATGCATGGGGTTGCACATTAGCTGAAGTCAGAGGACCTAAGCTATGTCTGCTATTTCTGCATCCCAAATAGCCCATACAGCCCTGGTCAAAAGCAGTGCACTCTGTAGGGAATAGGGTGCTATTTGAGACACACAATGAATGTGCTGCTACAGACAGACGCTGTGTCCTGGGCTCCCTAATAGTAGGAATCCTAACGATGTAAGCTGGCCATCAGAGAATGTACCAGTTTGTTTACTTTGCCATGGTAACCCAACCTCATGCACTACAAGTCATATGTGCCAGAACTGGACTTCAAAACCAGTAAAGTTTGTATTTAATCATCAAGTATCTAGAATTATAATACTAACAACACATTCCCACTTTTAAACAACAAAGCTGAATGTTACATATCTATGGGTGGTTATGGGTGGTGTTGGGTCGTGAGGTATGGTAGGGTATACGACAGAACACACCATGTACTATAATCGTATAGTACATCAGTACTGCATATGGTGACTATATTTATACATGTTTGTACTGTATAAATATAGATAAGTATATTTCTATGTACATTTGGATATTTAAACATTGCATAAACAATAAAATAAATAATACAAATATAATGAAATGTTACAGTGAGTACGATTTGAGAAACGCTATATTAGAGCCCAAAAAAGTCCTAACACTTAAAATAAAAAAACCTGGATAATAATACTTATTATATTTCAATAATAAACAGAAACAACATCGTGGACTACAATCTGGAGTAACTGAACGAGTTACACCATGTTACCTGCTGGAATGACTGCAGAGGAGCGGGAGAGAGAGAGAGTCTGTGTGTAGGTGTGTAGATGTGCGTGTATGTGTGTTTTTGCATGTACAATATATGTCTGTGTGTGTATGTGGGGGGGGGCTGCGATGGTGACACGGTCGGGGGAAGAATCAGGATAGTTAGGGTCCAATGTCTCTTTCACCTCCGGATGTCTGTGGCCTCAGGGTCTTCCTGCTCCGCCACCACCCCAGCCTCGGGGCTCTGTCGGCGGGGACCCTGGCTGCGGCTGCGGGGGTGGACATTGAAGCCTCCTTTACTGGACTTGTCCTTGTCCCCCTGTCGGGGGGGTCGGGGGTGGTCTGGCTCAGAGTGGGGGGACCCGTGGCGGCGGTGGTCGGGAGAGGAGGGAGCCTGGCCGGGAGGAGGGGTGAGGGAAGAGCAGACACTCAGGCTGTCACAGAGAGCCCCCCAGTTCTGCTCACACTGCAGCCGGACGCTCCTGGTTAAGGCCTCCTTCACCTCCTCCCCACAGCTCAGTAGGATGTTAACCAGCTCCACATATGGCCTGTGGGGGGGAAGAAAGATCATGGGATTATTATACTATTGTACTAATATAGGGCTGGACATCCACAGCTTGGTATGGGTGGTTGACCTTCTAGGTAAGTTAAAAGGGGAAGAGGCAGAGAGAAGAGTAGAGAAGGCAGAGAGAATGAGGCAGAGGGAGGAAGAGAGACAAAGGGTCAGAGATAAAGAGAGATATAGTCCTCCTCACCCTTTAGGAAAGAGAAGGGATGAGACGGACCGAGAAAGACACTGATGAATGCACCATCCTCACCCTTTAGGGAAGAGGTCCTGGAAGTGGATCATCTCCACCATGACAGCAACGTTCTCCTTGGCTGCAGAACACAGGTTGTGTCTGAGGTAGCACTCTCTCTGCAGCTGGAACACCATCTCTTTAATGGCCAGGCACTTCCTGCTGATGCAGCTGAACTTGTGTCTCAGGCCGTGGGCCATGCACTTCAGAGCATCCTTGATGAATGACTTACCCTAAACCCACACAGTAGATATAGAACACTCAACTATAAACCCACACAGACCTATAGAACACTCAACCTTAAACCCACACAGACCTATAGAACACTCAACCCAAAACCCACACAGACATATAGAACACTCAACCTTAAATCCACACAGACCTATAGAACACTCAATCTTAAATCCACACAGACCTATAGAACACTCAACCCTAAACCCACACAGACATATAGAACACTCAACCTTAAATCCACACAGACCTATAGAACACTCAACCCTAAACCCACACAGACCTATAGAACACTCAACCCTAAATCCACACAGACATAAACTCAGCAAAAAAAGAAAAGTCAATTTTCAGGACCCTGTCTTTCAAAGATAATTCTTAAATATTCAAATAACTTCACATATCTTCATTGTAAAGTGTTTAAACACTGTTTCCCATGCTTGTTCAATGAACCAGGTGCAATGATCTGCAGCTTACAGATCATTGCACCGGTACATAGCCCATCTGTAATTAGCCCACCCAACTACCTCACCCCCATATTGTTATGTTTTTCTTCTTCTCCTTTGCACCCCAGTATCTACTTGCACATTCATCTTCTGCACATCTATCTCTCCAGTGTTTAATTGCTAAATTGTAATTATTTCTCCACTATGGCCTATTTATTGCCTTACCTCCCTAATCTTACTTAATTTGCACACACTGTATATAGACTTTTCTATTGTGTTATTGACTGTACATTTGTTTATTTCATGTGTAACTCTGTGTTGTGTCGCACTGCTTTGCTTTATCTTGGCCAGGTCGCAGTTGTAAATGAGAACTTGTTCTCAACTAGCCTACCTGGTTAAATAAAGGTGAAATAAAAAATACATTAAAATAAAATAAAAACCATAAACAATGTGAATGAACACGCACCTGTGGAGCGGTCGTTAAGGCACTATAACCTTACAGACGGTAGGCAATTAAGGTCACAGTTATGAAAACTTAGGACACTAAAAAGAGGCCTTTCTCCTGACTCTAAAAAACACCAAAAGAAAGATGCCCAGGGTCCCTGCTCATCTGCGTGAACGTGCCTTAGGCATGCTGCAAGGAGGCATGAGGACTGTAGATGTGGCCAGGGCAATAAATTGCAATGTCCGTACTGTGAGACGCCTAAGACAGAGCTACAGGGAAACAGGACGGACAGCAGATCGTCCTCGCAGTGGCAGACCACGTGTAACAACACCTGCACAGGATCGGTACATCCGAACATCACACCTGCGGGACAGGTACAGGATGGCAACAACAACTGCCCGAGTTACACCAGGAACGCACAATCCCTCCATCAGTGCTCAGACTGTCTGCAATAGGCTGAGAGAGGCTGGACTGAGGGCTTGTAGGCCTGTTGTAAGGCAGGTCCTCACCAGACATCACCGGCAACAACGTCACCTATGGGCACAAACCCACCGTCGCTGGACCAGACAGGACTGGCAAAAAGTGCTCTTCACTGACAAGTCGCGGTTTTGTCTCACCAGGGGTAATGGCCAGATTCGCGTTTATCATCGAAGGAATGAGCATTACACCGAGGCCTGTACTCTGGAGCGGGATCGATTTGGAGGTGGAGGGTCCGTTATGGTCTGGGGCGGTGTGTCACAGCATCATCGGACTGAGCTTGTTGTCATTGCAGGCAATCTCAACGCTGTGCGTTACAGGGAAGACATCCTCCTCCCTCATGTGGTACCCTTCCTGCAGGCTCATGCTGACATGACCCTCCAGCATGACAATGCCACCAGCCATACTGCTCGTTCTGTGCGTGATTTCCTGCAAGACAGGAATGTCAGTGTTCTGCCATGACCAGCGAAGAGCCTGGATCTCAATCCCATTGAGCACGTCTGGGACCTGTTGGATTGGAGAGTGAGGGCTAGGGCCATTCCCCGCAGAAAGGTCCGGGAACTTGCAGGTGCCTTGGTGGAAGAGTGGGGTAACATCTCACAGCAAGAACTGGCAAATCTGGTGCAGTCCATGAGGAGATGCACTGCAGTACTTAATGCAGCTGGTGGCCACACCAGACACTGACTGTTACTTTTGATTTTGACCCCCCCTTTGTTCAGGGACACATTATTCCATTTCTGTTAGTCACATGTCTGTGGAACTTGTTCAGTTTATGTCTTAGTTGTTGAATCTTGTTATGTTCATACAAATATTTACACATGTTAAGTTTGCTGAAAATAACACAGTTGACAGTGAGAGGAAGTTTCTTTTTTTGCTGAGGTTTAGAACACTCAACCCTAAACCCACAGATATAGAACACTCAACCCTAAACCCACACAGACATATAGAAATCTCAACCCTAAACCCACACAGACATATATAAACACTCAACCCTAAACCCACACATACAGGCATATAGAACACTCAACCCTAAACACACACACAGACATATATAAATCTCAACCCTAAACCCACACAGACATATATAAACACTCAACCCTAAACACACACATACAGGCATATAGAACACTCAATCCTAAACCCACACAGACATATATAAACACTCAACCCTAAACACACACATACAGGCATATAGAACACTCAACCCTAAACACACACATACAGGCATATAGAACACTCAACCCTAAACACACACACACAGGCATATTGAACACTCAACCATTAATGACTGTATTTAACCTTTATTTTACCAGGTAAATTGACTGAGAAAACCTTCTCATTTACAGCAACGACCTTGGGAATAATTGCAAGGGAGGGGACAGGAGAGGGGTTGAATGGACCAATTAGAAGCTGGGGATTATTGGATTGGTTGATTGTGGTGAACCAATAAAAACCTGCTAACACATGAACATACGTGTTCTAGTTCTAGGGTGGTTAGAACTAATTCCTCTGTGACCCAGTCTGATGGCCCAGTGAGAGGCCGGGACAAAGCCTGTTCTACCCGTCTGACAGGGGATCTGGCTGGGAATTGTGCCAGCTGGCTACCCCTGGACCTGGAGCACTCTGCCCTGATACACAGAGACCTGACCTCCGTGGGAGAGGAAAGGGGACTGGGGTACACACACATTGGCTACGGATGCAAACAACTCAATAAATCCACGTGTGCACTAACTTATACGCATGTACGCACATACACATGTAGTCTTAAGCACACAAACATACAGAGTGCCTTACCTGGGAATCAAACTTTCCGGCGTTGTGTAGGAAGGTCAGACAGATCTCCTGCAGGCCTCTGATCTCACAAGAGTTGTTCTCAAAACACTCAAACACACCACAGCCCACGTCTCCTGCACTCACCAGACAGTGCTGGATCTCAGCTGGAGGGAGAGAGATGGAGAGAGAGAGTTGTCACTGACATTTACAGTCTACTATCAAGCATCAACCTCTATCCCCATTACATGTAGTGATACAGGCCATAGTCTCAGAGCCGTTTCCCCCTTGTCATCTTTTTAACCTAAGGTTCTGCTAGAGTAAGAGTTCTAGGATCCTTTTCTCATTTACATTACATTTAAGTCATTTAGCAGACGCTCTTATCCAGAGCGACTTACAAATCGGAGGGTGTTCTCATATAGAGAACACCTTGGGACCGTATTGTGTCCCCGCCTTGTTTCTTTGTCCACGTGTAACAAACAAAAACATTTATAACAAAAAAAAGTTTCAGGTTTTCATCGTTTCCCACCAGGTTACTCTCTGGCCAATCAGTAACATGAATCATTCAGCTGGGGATGAAAGAAAATGACGAGTGGTTTGGTCTGGACATCCAGGCTGGGATTTGAGTTCTCCTGGCAGACAGCTTCTATGTGGACCCTGGTCCAAAGTAGTGCACTATAATAGGAAATAGGGTTCCATTTGGGATTCACATTCTTTCTACTGTCAGTATAGTAGATGAATACTAAACCAGCCTCCAGGCTTCGGTGCCAGAGACAAGAAAACAACATCTCTGTGGAGAGAGGAGAAGACAAGAAAACAACATGTCTCTTCACAGAGAGAAGAATGCAGGGTGACAGAGAGATTATTACTGTGTCATTCTGCGTCAAAATACATCTGCATTGCCTGCCGTGAGGATAGGAGGGGATGCTGCACTGCAGATACAGCGTTGGGTACTAGAGAACATACAAACGCACAAGGCATCTATCTCTATTGTGCCTTTACGGAGTTGAAGTCAACAGGTGTCAGTTCTCCTGGTATTAAACTATCATGTAGATGAGACTGACTGTGTATTAGTTTATCTATAATTAGTATTTCCTGTCTGTGTTGCCAGTATACATATTTGACCCCCATCTGCTTTTCACAGGAACTTTCTAAGTGACTCCCTGGCTGGGCTGCTGTGGGGACATGGACTGGACTGGTGACTGGTCCTGTCCCAAATGGCACCCTATTCCCTATATAGTGCACTATAGGGGATAGAGTGGGACACATTAAATGTTTCATAATGCAGTCTAATGTGACATGACTCTGGTAAGACCAGTGGTTGATGTTTACATTGAAACCGGAATATCCAAATATACAGAAGAGAAGATATGTGTACCAGTCCAGTCCAGGGCTGTAGTAGGTTGGCAGGTGACACCACCCTTGGGCCTCTTGCTGTCCATGTAACTCAGTTGGTAGAGCATGGCGCCTTCGCAACGCCAGGGTTCGGTTCCCACGGGGGACCAGTATGAAGAAAACTAACTATGAAAATGTATATATACACTCACTAATGTAAGTCACTCTGGATAAGAGCGTCTGCTAAATGACTGAAATGCCAACGTTATACAACGTCTGACGAGTGGCAGCCAAGGAGGACAGAAATAAAACAAATGATAGTGGACCAAAAAGAAATGACCAGGAGAGAGGGAAAAGTCTGCCTGTTAACCCCAAATGGTAGGATATTTAGAGAGGCCTTCCCAAAGGAGAAAAGCAGCTATTTTCAGTTTATGTAAACGGTTATGTAACATATAGTATATATGGACACACTGTTAGGCTACACACACTGTAGGCCTATTATAAGTGTTTATTTTGGACTGTACAGGTTCAAAACATTTATTTTAATAACTTCTGTAATCAGTCTTGAAGAACCACAGAGAGAGTGTGTCCCATCAGTTGGGATATGGGTTATTGGGTTATTCATCTCCCTCTAGTCACTGTCACTGAGGCGTTCTGTCCACGTGGGATAGAATCACTAACTACACCGGGTATGACACTCCATATGGGCCGTTGAGAACGGGTCAGCATGAGAAAAAAAACGTAGGATATACAGTCTTGGATATACAGCATATCTTAATGGGAGATATGAATTAATTAATAGACCTATAGCATTTCAACAGCGGATCACTGTAAGTGTGATATTTGATAGCCTAGGCAGATTAATCTCACGAGCCCTCCGGTCAGAGTAAATAACGAATTAACGCAGTAGATTTATTTGAGAAATTATGCTCGTCAACAAGCACTGCTCTGTTGGGGGGGGGGGGTTGTGTGTCTGTGTGAGATGGGGGGGGGGGTGTAAGGGATGTGGGCATTGGGTTGAACTTTGGTGCGCTGCAGGAAAAGTGAGCCGCTGTCGGCAGCGAGTGCTTGTGTTGGCGTTTACACCGGAATGTGCGTGGATCGTACGAGCTGGCCGCAACGTGCATTGAATTACACAGTGGTGTGAGACTGACTGACTGAGGGACTCTACTGTGCAGAGCTGCGTCAGAGCTGTCCCTGCAACTACAAGGATTTAAACCCTTACATTCTCATGATTTCTATATTGATTAATGGAGAGAAGTATTTCATAATATTGGTTATTGTAAATAGACTGTAGCCCTTTCCTAAGATTCCTGTTAAGAATGCTGAAACAGCCCTGCATGAGGCGATTGCATCATTCCCTATCAACATGCGTTGTAGGAGCCTAACAACCAGCAGTTCAAGCCTGGAGTACACTGTAAGGGCACATACACTAATAGTGTTTGCTGGACGAGAGTACTTAACATCTCTGAACGTAAATTGCGAACCGATTTTACATGTAGAATCGTGTTAAAAATGTCGGCAGTCAGGCGTCTACAGCCGGTGGTCCCTAAAACACAGCGCGCGGAATGTTCGGCAGATGAACACTAGTTCCACATTCAGTGCGATGTGTGCAAGCCTTAAAGAGGTTGCCATGAATTTCACAGTATCTTACAGGTAACTCAGTGGCGAGTAAAATTCTGTATTTCATATTACAACAGCGTAAAATTGACTGTATTATACTTAAGTAATAAAGCCCGAGGGGGTGTGCTATATGGCCAATATACCACGGCTAAATTGTTCTTACACACGACACAAAGCGGAGTGCCTGGATACAGCCCTTAGCTGGCGTATATCGGCCATCTACCACAACAAACCTCCGAGGGACCTTATTGCCATTATAAACTGGTAAAAAATGAATGTTTTTATCATACCCATGGTATATGGTCTGATATACCACGGCTGTCAGCCAATCAGGATTCAGGGCTCGAACCACCTGGTTTGGAATGTAAATTAGTAAATGCTACCATAATCTGAACGAATTAAGGGGAGGGGTTTGTATTTCACAGAATGTTACTGTAATTACAAGGGATTGGTGCAAGCAGGTTGGCTGCTTGATAATGCGTGTACACATTAATTAATATTTGGTGTTTTATATCACTTGCACTTCTTGAGGCCTTAAGAAAGGCTTTCAAACTGGCAGAAAGTACAGGGAAAAACAGACCAAATGGACATGGCAAAATGCTCAACCATTTAATTCAAGACTTGCTGCCGCACTAATCTGGCCCCTATACATTTTAAATTGATGGGGCACTATAACCACATAGGAGTTAAATTGGTACAGCGTTCTCACTCGCAGGTGCAACAAATATAGCATCTTACAAGGCAGCCTTAAAATATATTAATGAGCCAGAAACTACAACACCATGAACCCACTAGTGGTCAAAGGGTTTCTGGTGCTCCAAAGATACAGTAAGGCACTGTATTCTGTTGGGTGGAATTTCAGTACCATATGAAATATAACATCCCCCCCCCAAAAAGAATATACAAATATACTATTTTCCCATAATGCACCATAATTTATAGTATGCTACAGTTAAACATTTCAGAGTTTTTTTTTACTGTTGATAATACCTAAAATTACAGTTGTCCATTACAGTCAGTGGTGATTTTAGCATGTAAATCTAGGTGGCGCAAAAAAACAAACATGTTTTAGATACCTTCCAGCAATGCAACTACGCGACACTAAAGAAATACATGAATTGCACTATAACGGTGACAAGTGGTGCCCACAAACTGTTAGGGCCTACATAAAGCTGTCCCAACAACAGAGCTTTCTTTCCAGCACCATGGAGTGAATCCTTACCACCTCTACACCTGGCTATCAGCGGAGCCTTGTCTGGCAGCGAAACAGTTCATTCAGCCTCATTTACTAGCTTTCTAAAAACCATAGCTGATATACCTGACTTGCTTAAACAATGTGGTTTCTACTGACAATTGAGATGTACAAACTATGGCATAAGGGAATGATGAGCGGATAAGAGGCAATCTGAAATTTAGATTATTAAGACATTAATGAGAGAGCTAAGATGGACGTAGTCAATATAACTATTTGTTCAGCACTTTTGAAATGTACAGTGACAGAATTCAGAACATGGGACGTTTTTACAGTATTCTCCCTCTATACCAAGTCAGAACCGCAGGATAAATAAAGGGGTCATATTAGCAAAGAATGAAAGTTCTTACAATATTTGATGACATTTCTCTAAAACAGGCTATGGGCTACATGTGCACCACCAAGTCAGAACATAGATGAAATTAAGAGGGGAAAGGGACCAAATTATCAAGGACACATGGGTTACTACCAGCTTACTACACAACATACATTTAGTATTACTTTCTTAGCTACAGTATACATATCTCCCTGGCATATTACAATATTTATGCAGCAGCATACAAGACATTTATGGACTCACCGTTGTGCTGTGCCCACTTGAACAGGAAGGTGGCACAGTAGTCCTTCTTGTGGGCAAATTTTGTCATGAGACTTTATCATCAAAGTCTGGGATTCTCTGGATTTATGGTGCTTTCAAGACAACTGGGAACTCAGGAAAAAAAACTAGGTTGAATCATGACGTCAGTGATCTTCAGGTCATAGCTCTAGAAAGAGGCCTGAGTTCTCGACTTGGAATTCCGAGTTGGATGACCATTCCCAGTTGTCTTGAACTCACTGAAGTCTGAGATTTCCCAGTTGTTTTGAACGCGACAGAAGTCATGCTGGATTGACAGCATGGTCAATGTATTCAACCTTTTCTGGCCAATGGTGTTGCGTGTCACACCAGCCTTCACTTTGGCTCCCCCTCCTGTCCAGCTCAGGCGTTCGGCATTTCCGGCCTTCTAGCTGCTGGCAAACGCTCTTCACTCATCAACCCCGGATTTGTCTCGTCATCATTACACACACCTGGTTCCAATCCCCACTCAATCACTGTATATATACTCCCTCTGTCATTTGTCTTTGTAAATGTTGTTTGTTTTCCTGAGAGGAATCTCTCCTACTATTTCATGAGTACTTTATTATTTAGCACTTTGGGTTTCATCCCGCTTTTATATATGGTGCTTTAAAAAACTCAGTAGTTCTGCGACTGCCTCCTGCCTCCTGCCTACTCCTCTCTACACGTGTGACATTGCGTATGAATGTTTATCCTTTTAAGCTTGGAAAAGAGACCCTTAAACCCAGACTTGGACCACACACCCACTCCACTGAATAGCAGGCTAGTGATTGCTTTGCAACACTTGCAGTAAGCCACTGATTCCTTCCAAACAACTCAATGTTGAATTTGCGATTTCCAACTTGTTGTGTAATGTTTATGTCCAATGGCCGATGAGCACCGATACGTGTTATCTATAATTTCTCTTCATATGACAAGGATTGAGAAGGATTTGCCAGTAGATTGTCAAAGTGATTCATGATGACTGCTTGTCTAGCTACGATTTTGAAAGTATGATATTGACATGATCAGTCCAATCAAAGCTACGGTAGATATAACGTGATCCAGGCTGTATCACATCCGACCATGATTGGGAGTCCCATAGGATGGCGCACAATTGGCCCAGTGTCGTCCAGGTTTGGCCTGGGTAGGCCGTCATTGTAAATAAGAATTTGTTCTTAACTGACTTGCTAAATTTAAAAAATGATTTAAATTTCATGTCATCTTATCTGTGGACAATGACCTTGAGCCTTCCTGGATGGGCACTTCTACTGTAAATCTATGGCAGCACCCATTGGGCTTTACTTTTTAGCTCTCCCTGTAGATTGAGGCGACGTAGTGTCCCCATGAGTGACAGAACAGAGAGCCAATCACAGCGAAACTAGAGAATATTACCAACCACTACACTCTGTATTTTCCGTTGGCTGCCCCACCACCACAGAAAGCACTGAGCTAGGCTGAAACACCTGCATTTTGGAGCTGCCTGACTCAAGAAAGCAAAAAAGAGACCATGTTTGTAAGCGGCTTTAATAACTACTTTTTTTTATTACATTGCTTATAAACTGATATATGACATGTATTAATGCAAAAATAACATGCAAAACAGGCAACAACATTATTATTATTTTTTTTATAGCTAAACAGGTGGGGCCTGCCCTGAATGACGATGGCCACTGATTACAGTGTCGCCTCTATTTCAACCACATGACAATCACTCATATGTGGTAGCCTGCTCATAGGCTAAGTAATTTTGCCAAATTTGTTTAATTTAAATGCAAAAGGCATACTCGTTGTCAATGGATCGGCTGGATGTTGACTAACTTTGAACCAATCACGTTGTATCGAGCATACCCAGAAAAAAACGTAATCACATATACCTAGAGGCGCTGCCATATACACCGTCTATCATGACTAATCTTGTGTCTATCTATTAACAGTTTACTAACATATTGAATTTCTGTCTCCCTGTATTTGCAATATATGCACTTTGTGGATAATCTGAAACGGTAATCTCATCCATGATAAAACCAGTATGTCGGTCAAGAAACAGATGAATGGAGAGAGAGCGAACGTGTTCTTCGCTCTAATATCCACAGCGCGGAGAGCACGTGCACACACAAGCATGCGGTACCACTCGCGCATATTTATCCCACTGATCTGTATTCTGATAACACATCATTTCAACATCGAGCCACTTCCCATACCAAGTAAGTCTGCATTATATATATATATATATATATATTTATCTTTCTATCTTCGTGGGTGTGTGTGAGCACGTCTCTGTGGGCTCTTTCTTACCTGTGTTCTGCAGAGACATACGTCCTTTCTGGCTGGCCGGTTTCTCTGACGGGTTGTCATGAACATCGATATTATCCAATCCCACCACTTGCTCCAAAACTGACAAAACCAGCAGCGCTATTGCAAATTTGACCAACATTTCTGCCTCTCTATCTGCGAACACCAGTAGGTACCTGTGTTATAATCTGCCTTCTCTCTGCTCTGAAACAACGATGCAGTGTTGTATCGGAAACGCACCGGTCCAACCAGCCAGTCTGCTCTCTGTCTGTCTGTGGTAACTCGTTGCACTCTGCTGTAGACTGTATTCAGGCAGGCAGCGTAGAGAGAGAGAGAGAGAGTGAACGCTGGGACCGCAGGGATGCTGCCTATATTTCCCAGAGCCAGGGCGGGTCGTCAATTTAGATGGAGTCAAGCAGGTGTTGTCAGCCAAGCTCAGCGACCAATCAGAGACGCAGACTTCCAAGTCCAAGGTTGAGAGGGGAGTGTCCAGTGAAAGTCCCGTATTTCCATAAAAGCTCTTGTAAAAAAAAAAGGGTCTATGAGTAGGTGGTTATTTGCTAGTGTTTGGCTAAGAAACCTGTGTCTCTTGTTGTTCCTTGCATCGGACGGAAAGAAATTTGCAGCAGATGTAAACAGACTGTCAGAATCATGTTGGCATGCCAACAGCTATTAGCCTACAATGTAATAACATTTAATGATATTTACTGGTCACATCTGTTGTGGTTAGATTTAGGTAATACTTTGAATAACATATTGGTGGATACAAGGGAAAACATTATTGGCAAACATATTTTCCTACAACATATGAGGAAACAGTGTATTGATTGGTATATATTCCCAGCACTAGCCTTACTGTATTTGCACTGTAATATATTTGCTGTGTTATTACATGTTTATATTTATGATTTTGTTGTTTATTGCAGTTGCACTATCCACCGTGTCTATATGATGCACGTTTCCTAATGAATCAGTAGAGTATTAACACGTGAATGTGCCCGCTGTCAGTGCTTCCTCTCCGAGAGAAACTGTGGCAAGAGACTGAAGCAGTTTCCAAGACAAACTGAACAGATTGTCAAAGTACATGCATACAGTACAGAACATATTCTTCTTTTCCCTACTTTCACTGAATTCACTCCTTTCATAGACAGTCAGTGAATGGACTCCTGGTCCATGCAGGTGTTGGTGTTGTCCTGGAGCCATGCATGTTCTAAACTTGAGCAGGCATGAACTGGAGAGGCATGGTGGGATTCTCATCAAACACACATGCTGGGAGACGCATAGCTGCGGCTGGCAAGGTGCACCATCATGCCAGGGCTAAAACAATAAGAGAAGGTAAGGAGGAGGAGAAGAGAAGAGAAGAGTGGGTGGCAGGACAGTGACAGGCTGGTAGCGTTTGGCAGGGATTGCATAATTCGGAAGCCACAGGCAGACCAAACACTCAGAGAGAAACACAGAAACACAGTGTGTGGTGTCGGTAATGTGGACGTGTTTAACTGCTAACTATTAACACTATTAACACTCCATTGTCCCCTCCAAGCTGGGTCCCTGGGTCTGAACACCTCCCTCTGCAACTGGATCCTGGACTTCCTGAAGGGCCGACCCCAGGTGGTGAGGGTAGGCAACGTCACCTCCACCACGCTGACCCTTAACACAGGGGCCCCACAGGGGTGTGTGCTTAGTCCCCTACTGTACTCCCTGTACACCCCCGACTGTGTGGCCATGCACGACACCAACACCATTATCAAGTTCGCTGACGACATGACCTGATCACTGGTGACGGTGAGGGAGGAGGTCAGTGACCTGGCAGTGTGGTGCTGGAGCAACAACCACTGCCTCAACGTCAACAAGACCAAGGAGCTTATCGTGGACTACAGGAAACGGGGGGGGGGGGAGCATGCCCCATCCACATCGACGGGGCGGCAGTGGAGCAGGTAGACAGCTTCAAGTTCCTCGGTGTCCAAACCACTAAAGACTTAAAATGGTCCAAACACACACGCACTGTCGTGAAGAAGGTGCGACAGCGCCTCTTCCCCCTCAGGAGGTTGAAAAGGTTTGGCATGGGCCCTCAAATCCTGAAACGGTTCTACAGCTGTACCATAGAGAGCACATTCACTGGCTGCATCACTGCTTGGTATGGCAATAGCACCGCCTTCGATCGCATGGCGCTACAGAGGTTTATGCGGACAGCCCAGTACATCACTGGGGCCGAACTCCCTTCCATTCAGAATCTCTATCAGGTGGTGTGAAAAGAAGGCCCAGAAAATCGTCATTTTTTAACTTTTAACGTCAATTAAATACAAACCTCAGTGTCACGATCGTCGTTAGGTGAAAGAGAGGACCAAGGCGCAGCGTGATATAAATACATCTTCTTTTTAATAGAAGAAGAAACAAACACGAACACTAATACAAACTAGACAAAACAACAAACGACCGTGAAGCTATCAAACGAAAGTGCAGACACAAGCAACTAACGTCAAGACATAGACAATTACCCACAACCTACCTAATGCCTATGGCTGCCTAAAATATGGCTCCCAATCAGAGACAACGATAGACAGCTGTCTCTAATTGAGAACCAATCCAGGCAACCATAGATTTACATAAACACCTACACTGAACACAACCCCATGAACTCTACAAAACCCCCTAGACAATACAAACACCCTAGACTAGACAAAAACACACAAACATCCCCCATGTCACACCCTGACCTAACTAACATAATAAAGAAAACAAAGATAACTAAGGCCAGGGCGTGACAGTACCCCCCCCCAAAGGTGCGGACTCCGGACGCAAAACCTGACACAGAAGGGGAGGGTTCGGGTGGGCCTTCTTACGGCGGCGGCTCGGGTGCGGGACGTGGACCCCACTCCACCATAGTCAATACCCACTTTGGTGGCGCCTCTGGAGCGGCGACCCTTGCAGCGAGTCCCGGACTGAAGACCATCCTAGAGGGCGCCACTGGACGGAGGGGCAGCTCCGGACTGAGGGGCGGCTCCGGACTGAGGGGCGGCTCCGGACTGAGGGGCGGCTCATGACTGGAGGGCGGCTCATGACTGGCGGGCGGCTCATGACTGGCGGGCGGCTCATGACTGGCGGGCGGCTCATGAATGGCGGGCGGCTCTGGCGGCTCCTGAATGGTGGGCGGCTCTGGCGGCTCCTGACTGGCGGGCGGCTCTGGCGGCTCCTGACTGGCGGGCGGCTCTGGCGGCTCCTGACTGGCGGGCGGCTCTGGCGGCTCCTGACTGGCGGGCGGCTCTGGCGGCTCCTGACTGGCGGGCGGCTCTGGCGGCTCCTGACTGACGGACGGCTCTGACGGCTCGGGACAGACGGGCGGCTCGGGACAGACGGGCGGCTCTGACGGCTCGGGACAGACGGGCGGCTCTGACGGCTCGGGACAGACGGGCGGCTCTGACGGCTCGGGACAGACGGGCGGCTCTGACGGCTCGGGACAGACGGGCGGCTCTGACGGCTCGGGACAGACGGGCGGCTCAGATGGCGCTGGGTAGGCAGGCAGCTCAGATGGCTCTGGGCAGGCAGGCAGCTCAGATGGCTCTGGGCAGGCAGGCAGCTCAGATGGCTCTGGGCAGGCAGGCAGCTCAGATGGCTCTGGGCAGGCAGGCAGCTCAGATGGCGCTGGGCAGGCAGGCAGCTCAGATGGCAGACTCTGGCCGGCTGAGGCGCACAGTAGGCCTGGTGCGTGGTGCCGGAACTGGAGGTACCGGGCTAAGGACACGCACCTCAAGGCTAGTGCAGGGAGCAGCAACAGGGCGCACAGGGCTCTGGAGACGCACAGGAGGCTTGGTGCATGGTGCCGGAACTGGTGGTACTGGGCTGGAGACACGCACCACAGGGCGAGTGCGTGGAGGAGGAACAGGGCTCTGGAGACACACTGGAAGCCTGGTGCGTGGTGTTGGCACTGGTGGTACTGGGCTGGGGCGGGGAGGTGGCGCCGGATATACCGGACCGTGTAGGCGTACTGGCTCCCTTGAGCACCGAGCCTGCCCAACCTTACCCGGTTGAATGCTCCCCGTAGCCCGACCAGTGCGGGGAGGTGGAATAACCCGCACTGGGCTGTGTTGGCGAACCGGGGACACCATGCGTAAGGCTGGTGCCATGTATGCCGGCCCGAGGAGACGCACTGGAGACCAGACGCGTTGAGCCGGCTTCATGGCACCTGGCTCAATGCTCAATCTAGCCCGGCCGATACGAGGAGCTGGAATGTACCGCACCGGGCTAAGCACACGTACAGGAGACACCGTGCGCTTTACCGCATAACACGGTGTCTGCCCGTACTTTCGCTCTCCACGGTAAGCTCGGGGAGTTGGCGCAGGTCTCCTACCTGACTTCGCCACACTCCCTTGTAGCCCCCCCCCAAGAAATGTTTGGGGTTGACTCTCAGGCTTCCAGCCTCGCTTCCGTGCTGCCTCCTCATACCGCCGCCTCTCGGCTTTAGCTGCCTCCAGCTCTTCACGAGGGCGGCGATATTCTCCCGGATGTGCCCAGGGTCCTCCGCTGTCCAGAATTTCCTCCCAATTCCTATAGTCCTGCGTTCGCTGCTGCTGCCTTGTATCACGCTGCTTGGTCCTGGTATGGTGGGTAATTCTGTCACGATCGTCGTTAGGTGAAAGAGAGGACCAAGGCGCAGCGTGATATAAATACATCTTATTTTTAATAGAAGAAGAAACGAACACGAACACTAATACAAACTAGACAAAACAACAAACGACCGTGAAGCTATCAAACGAAAGTGCAGACACAAGCAACTAACGTCAAGACATAGACAATTACCCACAACCTACCTAATGCCTATGGCTGCCTAAAATATGACTCCCAATCAGAGACAACGATAGACAGCTGTCTCTAATTGAGAACCAATCCAGGCAACCATAGACTTACATAAACACCTACACTGAACACAACCCCATGAACTCTACAAAACCCCCTAGACTATACAAACACCCTAGACTAGACAAAAACACACAAACATCCCCCATGTCACACCCTGACCTAACTAACATAATAAAGAAAACAAAGATAACTAAGGCCAGGGCGTGACACTCAGGTCTTTTCCATATTTGCATATGTTGTAACTTTGACATAATCTAAGATGTGTGTGTTGTGCCCGCCATCGGTTGAGACATAACATGCTCTTGAATACAGTGGGGGTGTCATGTTTTCTCTGATAAATGTACTAAAATGGGAATACAATTGAAATGTGAACTTTCAAATGGTACCACAAATATGGTTGGATTCAGCCACACATCAGAGCATGTTGACTTGAATGGGAACATCTGTTGTTTTAAATTCTACTGTCAAACCTCCATAGGAAACCTACTTAAATCATTAAAATATATATAATAGAATAGACATGCCCATTTAAGTTGACAGTTGATGGTGGGTGGACTGGCAGTCATCTTTGCGGTAGTAATTAGAAGTTAAACATTAAATTACATTTAAATTACAATGGTGCACCAGCTAAATTAAAGTGGTCTGAAGGGATAAGTCTGTTCTATGAGTTATATTTCTATGATTGAAATGACACCCACCCTGTATTTAAAAGCATGTTGTCTCAACCAATGGCGGCAAATCTGATCATGTGAAATAGGGTCTAAACTACAACATATGCAAATATATATATATATATATATTTCAGATTTTCAGATTTTCTGGTGTTGTGCCGGCCATTGGTTGAGACAACATGCTTTTAAATACAGGGTAGGTGTCATTTAAATTATATAAAAATAGGAGTTTATGTGTTTTTAGATAATATATGTTAAAGGTTTATAAATGACTATTAAAAAATCATTTTTTTTAAACAATCATGAAATAGTTTTACAACACTGTTTGTAAGCTTTTCAATTATATACAACTTAACCGTTTATCTTTTCCAGTAATGAAGACATGGATGTTTCATGGTGGGGTATGCAGAATGGGTCAACTTTGAGCACATTTGTCTCCTGAATGTTTTGGTTTCCAAAACATCACTTTCTGAAAACTTCTTCCATGGACAAACATGTATGGAAAGTTTTGTTTAATTCAAAAGGGATGCTTTCAAAAAGTGATTGAATTCAAATGGATTGAACCATGAGGAATGTTGGTCCAAGGTTGCATACCAGCTACCAGCTATATGTTAATATACTCCAGACCACTTGGCAGAGTCAAAGATGTGATTTTATATAGCCTGCAGTGATATGATATAGCCTCTAGGTTACTCGGCCCACCACTGTGACTAGCCCCAAATATAAACATGTAATTGAGATTTATATTGCACTGCGTGCTATCTGTTGTTTTTCCCAAATGTGTCAAGCAGCAACGCTTTATGAGTGGTTTTGGCACGGGTTCGCCTGATAAGCTCCTATATTTAGTCTGGCCATGCAATCACGTGCCCATTTAGATTATACAGCATCTCATCCCTCGTTGGAGAGAGGATCGTCTTCTAATTGTTAACCATAGTTATGATGATCATGATCATGCCACGACTCGGAAATATTCCCGTCTGGTTTGATTATTTATCGTCTTAAATTGGCCTGCAGTGCAGCGAGCGGGATGAATCGTGCAAAATTGACCACATCTGTGGAATAAACGGAACGAGATGTAGCCTGGCCATCTCGAGGAATTCGGAGCCGCTGAGAAATAGTCGTTTTGGCGAAGTTCCTGCTTAAGCTGAAAATAGCCCGGAGAGACTCACAGAGAGAGCAGTGGTAAGGTTTTACTCGGCAGACATAAGAATCAGAACGGAATGAGATGAGCAACGGAAATCGGAGAGGTGTCATTATGATAAATAGATGAACAGAATTATTAAGAATAAGCAGACTAGCCAACTTTCCTCTAGCCTACATCCCCACTTTAAGCGACTGTGTGCTTATTCATTCTATCTGAAAAGAAAACATTGCCTACTGTAGCTTATGAAACGTTACATAGGATATAACCTAACATTGTGAAACACCGTCACAGTGACATAAAATGATCCACCTCTCAAAGAACGGTAACTGAAATTGCAAAGGGGAGGGGTGAGTGATTACTTTTGGAAACAGTGTAGGTGTTGTGTGTGCAGTGTTGCCCTCCGCGCCCGCTGCCTGTAGGCTGGCTGTACCCACCTCCTGGCCCGCTGCCTGTAGGTTGGCTGTACCCACCTCCCAGCCCGCTGCCTGTAGGTTGGCTGTACCCACCTCCCGGCCCGCTGCCTGTAGGCTGGCTGTACCCACCTCCTGGCCCGCTGCCTGTAGGCTGGCTGTACCCACCTCCTGGCCCGCTGCCTGTAGGTTGGCTGTACCCACCTCCTGGCCCGCTGCCTGTAGGTTGGCTGTACCCACCTCCTCGCCCGGCCCGCTGCCTGTAGGTTGGCTGTACCCACCTCCTCGCCCGGCCCGCTGCCTGTAGGTTGGCTGAACCCACCTCCTGGCCCGCTGCCTGTAGGTTGGCTGTACCCACCTCCTGGCCCGCTGCCTGTAGGCTGGCTGTACCCACCTCCTGGCCCGCTGCCTGTAGGTTGGCTGTACCCACCTCCTCGCCCGACCCGCTGCCTGTAGGTTGGCTGTACCCACCTCCTGGCCCGCTGCCTGTAGGTTGGCTGTACCCACCTCCTCGCCCGGCCCGCTGCCTGTAGGTTGGCTGTACCCACCTCCTCGCCCGCCCCGCTGCCTGTAGGTTGGCTGTACCCACCTCCTCGCCCGGCCCGCTGCCTGTAGGTTGGCTGTACCCACCTCCTCGCCCGGCCCGCTGCCTGTAGGTTGGCTGAACCCACCACAGTTTGGAATCTCCTTCTGAATCAGGCTGTCCAAAACCTGCCCATGCTGCAAACACACCCTCGGTCTAGGCCAGTCAGCGAACACACCTTCAGCCTAGGCCAATCAGCGCAGAGCAGGACACCGCAGGTTGGTAATGGTGCGTGTGACCGCATGCGGGAGCAAACTGGCCTGCGGATGGTAGGCTACAACCAGCCATGTATTTAGCAGTTCTTAGATCCCAAAATATGTCTTAGGAAAGACAGACTGCGCATATGTCCAGAATGTGTCATTCATAAGCATATTCACAATGATTACATATATGTACCCTACCCTATCATTATTCTGCTCTACAGTGACATAACGCTTTTAGTTTTAAACCCAATGCATGGGCATGAGTCAGACCCATATACCCTCTGGGCACAGATGTCAAATCAATGTATATTCCACGTTGGTTCAACATAATTTAATGGAAATGACTTGGAAACAACAGATTCAACCAGTATGTGCCCAGGAGGAAGCTACATGTAGAATATGGGGAGGAGACATTGGTTGTGTGTGTGCCGAATGATTATGTAATGATGCTAGTTAACATAGGCCTATATCAAGCTGATGCCACATTCTCAGCCATGGTTGCCCAGTTAGCTCTTTGAATGGAATCCACTGTTTTCCAATGCTGAGTCTGAGTCACTACCTCAGTGGTGAAAGAAGCCAACCTGATTTCTCAGAGACCTTGACCCCCTTCAGCCAACTTCTAGACCCATCAAGTGGTCTCTGTAGCACCAGGAGAATTATTATATTTCAATATTAGTTGTTGAGATGAGGAGTTTGGAGCTTGTTGCTGTATAAATATACAAACAATTATATTGCAATATTAATTGTTGAGATTTTTATACATTTTTTATTATTGGACCTTTGTTTAACTAGGCAAGTCAGATAAGAACAAATTATTATTTACAATGACCGCCTACCCCAGCCAAACCCTAACCCGCACAACGCTGGGACAATTATCAGCCACCTTATGGGACTCCCAATCACTTCCAATTGTGATACAGTCTGGAATTGAACCAGGGTCTGTAGTGACACCTCTAGCACTGAAATGCAGTGCCTTAGACCACTGCGCCACTCGGGAGAATGGAGGTTGTAAAGTGGTCGCTGTATGAATAGTAGAATGATTATATTCTCAGCTCATCTCTCTTTTTTCATTGCTCCGTGTTGTTGGATGTCAGTCACATGCTGGCTCCCTGTTTAGAATTTGTATCACCATCAGCTTTCAATTCTTTGCCTTTATGGGGCGTTCTCTGACCCAGTCTTGCTGTCAGCATTCTGTTTTTTCTGATAATCCATAGTGGTAGGCTTAGGGCTACTTTATGCATACACTTTAAAACCTACACTACTGTTCAAAAGTTTGGGGTCACTTAGAAATGTCCTTGTTTTTGAAAGAAAAGTATGTTTTTTGTCCTTTAAAATAACATCAAATTTATCAGCAATACTGTACAGTGTAGACATTGTTAATGTTGTAAATGAAACGACTGAAAATAGCTGGAAACGGCTGATTTTTAATGGAATATCTACATAGGCGTACAGAGGCCCATTATCAGCAACCATCCCTCCTGTGTTCCAATAGCACGTTGTGTTAGCTAATCCAAGTTTATCATTTTAAAAGGCTAATTGATCATTAGAAAACCCTTTTGCAATTATGTTAGCACAGCTGAAAACTGTTGTTCTCATTAAAGAAGCAATTAAACTGGGCTTCTTTAGACTAGTTGGGGATCTGGAGCATCAGCATTTGTGGGTTCGATTACAAGCTCAAAATGCCCAGAAACAAATAACTTTCTTCTGAAACTCGTCAGTCTATTCTTGTTCTGAGAAATGAAGTCTATTCCATGCAAGACTTTAACAAAAAACTGAAGATCTCGTACAACGCTGTGTACTTCTCCCTTCACAGAACAGCGCAAACTGGTTCTATCCAGAATATAAAGAGGAGTGGGAGGCTCCGGTGCACAACTGAGCAAGAGGACAAGTACATGAGAGTGTCTAATTTGAGAAACAGACACCTCACAAGTCCTCAACTGGCAGCTTCATTAAATAGTACCCGCAAAACACCAGTCTCAATGTCAACAGTGAAGAGGCGACTCCGAGATGCTGGCCTTCTAGGCAGAGTTGCACCGAAAAATCCATATCTCAAACTGGCCAATAAAAATAAAAGATTAAGATGGGCAAAATAATACAGACACTGGACAGAGGAACCCTGCCCAGAAAACCAGCAACCCAGAGTCGCCTCTTCAAAATGTGATGTTTATCCCCCCTGGAAAAACGTAGCATACTGAAGTCAACTCGTGAGATCTTGTTGTGTGGATAGCCACGCCTGCATCACCAGATGCATTATTTACACCTTAGTTGGGGAAACGACCTCACATGGTTTCCATGTGTTTGATGCCATTCCATTAACTGCGTTCCAGACATTATTATGAGCAGTCCTCCCCTCAGCAGCCTCCTGATGTACACTATGTTCAGAGCAGGGCTGCGTGGCTGTCTGTGACAGCTACTTAAAGATCTTAAGACCATGCAACGTTATCGTCGCCTTTTATTCTGAACACATTGCATGACCGTTAAATGTTCTCACATGCAGAGCAGAAGCCTCTCACGGTTTAGCGGTTGGTTTCGTGTCACTGAGAGTGGTCTGTCTGTCTCTGTGCCATTTCAATAGCACACAAATCTCATTTATCGTGTGTATGTCGCTCATTTTGACGTGGCCCCATTTGCAGTGACACAGTCCAGAAAGTGGAGAAGAATGCTTTGAGTACAGTAACGCTGATGAGCTGTGACTGGTGGTTTGTGTGTGTGTGTAATGTGTTGTATAAGGGTCTGGAAAGGGAAACAGCCATGCGGTGTGGGTCAAACCCCCATCATGAAACCACACCATGGGGAGCAGTCTGTGTGTGTGTGTGTGTGTGTGTATGTGTGTGTGTGTGTGTGTGTGCGTATGTAGGTAGGGTGTGTGTATGTGTGTGTGTTTCGACTTTTAATGTCACGTGCACAAGTACAGTGAAATGCCTTTCTTGCACCAGAGAAATAAGAAGCGATATACAGGGTCAGTTCCAGTACCATATTTACAATGCGCAGGGATACTGAGTGACAGAGGTAGATATGCATAGGGGTAAGGTGACTACGTATCAGAATAAATTATAGAGTACAGTAGCATATATGATGATTGGAAAGGGGGATACCTAGTCAGTTGTACAACTGAATGTATTCAACTGAAATGTGCCTTCTTCATTTAACCCAACCCCTCTGAATCAGAGAGGTGTAGGGGGGCTGCCTTAATGGACATCCACGGCACCCGGGGTTAACTGCCTCGCTCAGGGGCAGAATGACAGATTTTCACCTTGTCAGCTCAGGGATTCAATCCAGCAACCTTTCGGTTACTGGCCCAATGCTCTAACCACTAGGCTACATGCCGCCCGTATGTGAGTATGTGTGCATGCGTGTGTCTAGAGTCAGTATAAATGTGTGTGCATGTTATGTGTGTGTGAGAAAA
The DNA here is from genome assembly GCF_045679555.1 of Salvelinus alpinus. Classification (NCBI taxonomy): domain Eukaryota; kingdom Metazoa; phylum Chordata; class Actinopteri; order Salmoniformes; family Salmonidae; genus Salvelinus; species Salvelinus alpinus. The sequence continues at coordinate 94,841,927 of NC_092089.1, forward strand.
TTAAGTGAGTGTGCGTGTGTGTGCGTGTTGGAGTGTCAGTGTGCTTGAGAGTCCTGTGAGTGTGCATAGAGACAGTGCAAAAATACAAGGGTCAACACAGAGTCTGTGTAGCCATTTTGTTAGCTTTTTAGCAGTCTTATGGCTGGTGGATAGAAGCTGTTTAGGAGCCTGTTGATGTTAGACTTGATGCACCATGCAGAAGCAAAGAGTCTATGGCTTGGGTGGTTGGAGTCTTTAACAATTTTTCAGGGCCTTCCTTTCACACCGCCTGATATAGAGGTCATGGACGGCAGGGAGCTCGGCCCCATTGATATACTGGGCTATCCGCACCACCCTCTGTAGCGCCTTGTGATCGAGGGCGGTGCTGCCAGTCAAGGTGCTCTCAGTGGTGCAGCTGTAGAACTTTTTAAAGATTTGAGTGCCCATGCCAAATCTTTTCAACCTCCTGAGTGGGAAGAGGTGCTGTCGTGTCTTCTTCAAGACTATGTGCGTGTGAGTGGACCATTTTAAGTCCTTAGTATTTTGGACACCGGGGAACTTTAAGCTGTCGACCCTCTCCACTGCAGCCCCGTCGATGTGGCTGGAATACCCTCCGAATGTCGACCCTCTCCACTGCAGCCCCGTCGATGTGGCTGGAATACCATCCGAATGTCGACCCTCTCCACTGCAGCCCCGTCGATGTGGCTGGAATACCATCCGAATGTCGACCCTCTCCACTGCAGCCCCATCGATGTGGCTGGAATACCATCCGAATGTCGACCCTCTCCACTGCAGCCCCGTCGATGTGGCTGGAATACCCTCCGAATGTCGACCCTCTCTACTGCAGCCCCATCGATGTGGCTGGAATACCATCCGAATGTCGACCCTCTCCACTGCAGCCCCGTCGATGTGGCTGGAATACCCTCCGAATGTCGACCCTCTCCACTGCAGCCCCATCGATGTGGCTGGAATACCATCCGAATGTCGACCCTCTCCACTGCAGCCCCGTCGATGTGGCTGGAATACCCTCCGAATGTCGACCCTCTCTACTGCAGCCCCGTCGATGTGGCTGGAATACCCTCCGAATGTCGACCCTCTCCACTGCAGCCCCGTCGATGTGGCTGGAATACCATCCGAATGTTGACCTGATTCAATTAAAGACCTAACTCACGTCAGCCTTAGAGAGTGATATCACCCAGTCCTCTGGGCCGGTTTAGGAATCTCACCGCTACACAATGTTATTGTCGAAATGCATTGAGTTCATCTGGTGGAGAGGAATGGTTGGGCAGATCACAGCTGGGTCTTCCTTTGTAATCCGTACTGGACTGTAGCCCCTGCCACATGCGGCGGACATTGGAGCCTGTGTAATATGATTCCACCTTATTCCTATATTATCCCTTTGCTCATTTGATGACTCTGCGGAGGCCGTAACGGGACATCTTGTTCCTGTCCTCAGCTGTAGCCTCATGGTTGTCTGCTGTAGCCCTGTGTGCGGTAGCCCTCGGTAGTGAGTGTTCCAACCAAGGACAGATGATTTTTACGCGCTACGCACTTCAGCACTCGACGGTCCCATTCTGTGAGCTTGTGTGGCCTACCCCTTCACGGCTGAGCCGTTGTTCACAATAACAGCACTTACAGTTAACCGGGTGTCATGAGAATTATGTTCCTCCATGTTCATAAACCCAATTCAATGAACTACTCAGCCTGAAACCCAGAATTTGTAGGAAACTGGTTGAAATGAATCAGACGGAGGCCCAGCTACAATAGTCAGAAAATGTATTTACGAGAGCGCTGCTTATCATTTCCTGTACATTGGTTTATATACCTCTCATTTCATCATAACTGTCCCTCCTCCTCTAAGACAATGACAATATAGTTCACAAGTCTTCTCCTTCTCATACATTGCCTGCCACCTGTTATACAATCTACTACAAGCCCAAGGTCTCTCCCCTCCCTGGGTGGGGACAGAATGTCCTGAAAGGAACACAGTAGTACAGCTTGTCTGTCGATAGCTTCTTCTTCTTATCATTTGTTTCACACTTGCACCCTGCTTACATAATAAAAAGGAACAAAAAGTCCTTGTTCTAATTCTGACTAAAACTACACACATCAGATGTATAGATTTATGATTCTAATACATTTCATACAATCATACAGTGACAGGGTAGAATTCTGTTAGTTATAGTTCTACGTTAAATGTATACATCATTTAGTCATTATTCATAAAATTTATAACACCGGGACAGCTCTAGCATGGCAGAAATTTTACGAACTGACTTGTTGGAAAGTTGGCATCCTATGACAGTGCCACGTTGAAGGTCACTGAGCTCTTCAGTAAGGCCATTCTACTCCTGATGTTTGTCTATGGAGTTTGAACGCCTGTGTGCTGGATTTTATACACCTGTCAGTCACGGGTGTGGCTGAAATAGCTGAATCCACTCATTTGAAGGGGTGTCCACATACCTTTGTATATATAATGTGTAAGTTGTCCTCTAATTCCATTCTGTTTTTCAGATGAACTACATACTTATTCATTGGATAGTTCTCCCATCGATCAGGTTCCTGCCTATAAATATCTGGGCATTTGGATTGACCAAGACTTAATATTTAAAAAATCATTTGGAGGAGTTAGTTATAAAGCTAAGATTTTAAGTGGTCTTCTTTTTAGAAATAGATCTTGCATCTCCCTAAATAAATGGTGACACCATTTATCAGATTGCAGCACCCACTACTCTTAAACCTTTGGATGCTGTCTACCATAGCGCCCTTTGCTTTATCACAGGTGACAGTTTAAATACTCATCACCGCATCCAATATCAAAATGTTGGCTGGTCCTAAAGCACTGTAGATCACTTAATTATTCCCTTTTTGTTCACAAAGCTCTACTACACAAGCTTCCAACTGACCTAACTTCATTGCTAATGAAAAAAGAATTAGCTACCAAACACACTCGCAGGATTGGTTATCTCTTGAGGTCCCTCTGGTCTCGACCAATATAGGTAATCCTCCTTTAGTTTTAGTGCCCCCATTGCTGGAATAACCTACAAAATTCCTTGCATCTCGATTCCCTTGTGCTGCTAGGGCATTTTAGAACTCTGGTGTTTGATGAATTCTTAAAAGATTGTAGTTGTTTCGATTGATTGTAGTGGTTTATTTGTTGAAATTGTGGTGTTGAGGTTGTGATGTTGAGGTTGTGATGTTGAGGTTGTGGTGTTGAGGTTGTGGTGTTGAGGTTGTGATGTTGAGGATGTGGTGTTGAGGTTGTGGTGTTGAGGTTGTGATGTTGAGGTTGTGATGTTGAGGTTGTGGTGTTGAGGTTGTGATGTTGAGGTTGTGATGTTGAGGTTGTGATGTTGAGGATGTGGTGTTGAGGTTGTGATGTTGAGGTTGTGATGTTGAGGTTGTGGTTGTGGTGTTGAGTTTGTGGTGTTGAAATTGTGGTGTTGAAATTGTGGTGTTGAGGTTGTGATGTTGAGGTTGTGATGTTGAGGTTGTGGTGTTGAGGTTGTGGTGTTGAGGTTGTGATGTTGAGGTTGTGGTGTTGAGGTTGTGATGTTGAGGTTGTGGTGTTGAGGTTGTGGTGTTGAGGTTGTGATGTTGTGATGTTGAGGTTGTGGTGTTGAGGTTGTGATGTTGAGGTTGTGATGTTGTGGTGTTGAGGTTGTGGTGTTGAGGTTGTGATGTTGAGGTTGTGATGTTGAGGTTGTGGTGTTGAGGTTGTGATGTTGAGGTTGTGGTGTTGAGGTTGTGAGTTTGAGGTTGTGATTTTGAGGTTGTGATTTTGAGGTTGTGGTGTTGAGGTTGTGATGTTGAGGTTGTGGTGTTGAGGTTGTGATGTTGAGGTTGTGATGTTGAGGTTGTGATGTTGAGGTTGTGGTGTTGAGGTTGTGATGTTGAGGTTGTGATGTTGAGGTTGTGGTGTTGAGGTTGTGGTGTTGAGGTTGTGGTGTTGAGGTTGTGATGTTGAGGTTGTGGTGTTGAGGTTGTGATGTTGTGATGTTGAGGTTGTGGTGTTGAGGTTGGGATGTTGAGGTTGTGATGTTGTGGTGTTGAGGTTGTGGTGTTGAGGTTGTGATGTTGAGGTTGTGATGTTGAGGTTGTGATGTTGAGGTTGTGGTGTTGAGGTTGTGATGTTGAGGTTGTGGTGTTGAGGTTGTGAGTTTGAGGTTGTGATTTTGAGGTTGTGGTGTTGAGGTTGTGATGTTGAGGTTGTGGTGTTGAGGTTGTGGTGTTGAGGTTGTGATGTTGAGGTTGTGATGTTGAGGTTGTGATGTTGAGGTTGTGAATTTGAGGTTGTGGTGTTGAGGTTGTGATGTTGAGGTTGTGATGTTGAGGTTGTGGTGTTGAGATTGTGGTGTTGAGGTTGTGGTGTTGAGGTTGTGATGTTGAGGTTGTGGTGTTGAGGTTGTGCATTGGGTTATTTTTATTCTTCTTGTTTTATTTGTAATGTCATTTTTTCCCCCTTCCTGGTTGTGATAAAATGTTTGGGGGGCGTTGGGATGAGACACTGGTCTCAATTTGGCTACCCTGAATAAATAAAAGTGAATTATAATACACAAATAAAAATGTAAATGTGGAATTAAAATCCCCGGCAACAAAAGAAAAGCGGCCTCCGGGTGCAAGTTTTCCTGCTTGCTTATAGCCTCGTACAGTTCGTTAAGTGCCAGCTTGTTATTCTTCTTGTCCTGAGGTGGAATGCGTACAACAGTCACGATAACAGCTGAAAACTCCCTTGGGAGGTAGAAGGGTCTGCATTTGACCATCAGGTATTCCAAGACGGGTGAACAATGGGTTGAGACTTCCACAGAGGCAAACTCCTCCCTCTCTCGATTTTCCTTTCGCTGTCCTGTCCGCTCGGTGGATGGAGAATCCACCATGTTGGATAGCCATGGGGGGTATTATGGTTCAGAAAAGCAGAGAATATTGCAGTTACGAGAGTCCTGTAGCAAATCCACGATTGGAGGTCATCTATCTTATTATCAAGTCATTGGCCAATAGAATGGAGGAAAGAGTTCTCCCTTCGCCTTAATCTCTCCCCCATCTCTTTCCTCTGTAATGCCGGCCTTTCCTCTTGGATACCCTGAAAATTGGGTCGGAATTACAGAAAGAGCCTAGGGAAGATGAGTCAAAGTCAAAGTTGAAGCCAGAATTGAGGTAAGTAACTGCCAATCTGATGTTCAAAAGTTATTGTCGGTTATGAAGAATGATAGAGGAAACATTTAGTAAAAATAAAGTAAAATAAATGCCAAAAGATTCACGAAATGGCAAAGTTAATTCAGAGCTCGCCAAACGGTGGTCATCAAGTACGGCGCCATCTTTGTGTGTTTGCCTGTGTTAAGCTAGGACAGGGAAGCTTTAAGATGGTGACATGGAGATGTTTTGTTTTGTCACTCCAAGTTTAATTAATTCTTGCCACTATAGGGGGTGCTGTTTCGCATTAGCATAATTTGCTCAACAGATTAAACGGCTTCCTAATAAATTCTTGCTCGTACAATATGCATATTATTGTTATTATTGGATAGAAAACACTCTCTAGTTTCTATAGCCGTTGGAATTTTGTCTCTGAGTGGTACAGAACTCAATCTACAGCACTTTTCATGATAGGGAGTCAGATTTCAGACATCCTGGCCCCTGATCTGGAGTCAGTTTAAAGGTCCCTGTAAATGCTATGGAGAAACAGACACGTCTTACGTCTTCCCCTGGATGTCAGTACGTGATGACGCTTTGAATGGAGTCGATTGCGCAATCAGGGGCTGCATAAAAGAGCAAATACCGGAAGTAGCATCCCTTTGCTGCCTGCGTCTTGCGCACGGAGGACGTCGGACTCGCCTCCTTCCAAGCGTTTGTTTAGCCAGTAATATTTCTCTGGTCATGTTTTTACTCGTTAGAGGTGTTAAAAACATCATAAGGTAGTTAATTTAAACCGTTTTATAGCAATTTATATCCGTTTAGTGCGATTTTGACCCATTTATTTCTGAGGCACTTTGAACAGCTGGGCACGTTTCCAGTTCATGCCGAACGCAGTGGGCATTTCCACATGGCAAGAGGACAGCTTTCGACCAAAAGACGATTAGACCCAAGAAAGGATTCTTTGCCCAAGATTCTGATGGAAGAACAGCTCACAGTAAGAACAATTTATGATGATAAATCGTGTTTCTGTCGAAAAATGTTAAACGCTTATGTCGCCATTTTGTTTTGTATAGCTTCGCTTGGCGCAACCTGTATTGAAAAGTAAGGATAATTTAAAAAATGTAAATCAGCGATTGCATTAAGAACTAATTTGTCTTTCGATTCCTGTCAACCCTGTATTTTTTAGTCAAGTATATGATTAGCTTTTGATTAAACTAGATCACTAAAAGATGGCGACCGACATTTCCAGGCTTGTTTTGCTACTATTTTCATTGTATAACCACGTTTTTTTATGGCTAAATATGCACATTTTCGAACAAACTCTATATGTATGTTGTAAAATGATGTTACAGGAGTGTCATCGGAAGAATTCTGAGAAGGTTAGTGAAAAAATTAATACATTTTGGCGATGATTACGTTATCCCTCTCTTTGGCTTGTATCAATGCTCGGGTAACGTTTGCACATGTGGTATGCTAATATAACGATTTATTGTGTTTTCGCTGTAAAACGCTTAGAAAATCTGAAATATTGTCTGAATTCACAAGAACTGTGTCTTTCCATTGCTATGCTTTGTCTATTTTTATGAAATGTTTTATGATGAGTAAATTGGTCATACACGTTGCTCTCTGTAGTAATTCTAGTCGAGTTGTGATGGTGGGTGCAATTGTAAACTGTGATTTCTACCTGAAATATGCACATTTCTCTAACAAAACCTATCCTATACCATAAATATGTTATCAGACTGTCATCTGATGAGGTTTTTTCTTGGTTAGTGGCTATCAATATCTTAGTTTAGCCGAATTGGTGATAGCTACTGGTGGAGAGAAAAAATGGTGGACAAAGAAATTGTGTATTTTGCTAACGTGTTTAGCTAATAGATTTACATATTGTGTCTTCCCTGTAAAACATTTTAAAAATCTGAAATGGTGGCTTTATTCACAAGATCTGTATCTTTCATTAGGTGTCTTGGACTTGTGATTTAATGATATTTAGATGCTACTATTTAATTGTGACGCTATGCTAGCGATGCTAATCAGTGTGGGGGGGGGTGGGGGGTGATCCCGGATCCGGGGTTGAGGCTCGTTAGAGGTTAATAAAGGCGTATCTATGCATTTTGCAGCACTTTGATGGCTTTTCTTATATTAACAACACAGGTATTAACTAGGTTCTGGAGCAACGAACCGCCCTTGCTGTCTCTGCCTGGCCGGTTCCCCTCTCTCCACTGGGATTCTCTGCCTCTTACCCTATTACAGGGGCTGAGTCACTGGCTTACTGGTGCTCTTTCATGCCGTCCCTAGGAGGGGTGCGTCACTTGAGTGTGTTGAGTCACTGACGTGATCTTCCTGTCTGGGTTGGCGCCCCCCCTTGGGTTGTGCCGTGGCGGAAATCTTTGTGGGCTATACTCTGCCTTGTCTCAGGATGGTAAGTTGGTGGTTGAAGATATCCCTCTAGTGGTGTGGGGGCTGTGCTTTGGCAAAGTGGGTGGGGTTATATCCTGCCTGTTTGGCCCTGTCCGGGGGTATCATCGGATGGGGCCACAGTGTCTCCTGACCCCTCCTGTCTCAGCCTCCAGTATTTATGCTACAGTAGTTTATGTGTCGGGGGGCTAGGGTCAGTTTGTTATATCTGGAGTACTTCTCCTGTCTTATCCGGTGTCCTGTGTGAATTTAAGTATGCTCTCTCTAATTCTCTCTTTCTCTCTTTCTTTCTCTCTCTCGGAGGACCTGAGCTCAGGACGACCTGGCATGATGACTCCTTGCTGTCCCCAGTCCACCTGGCCGTGTTGCTGCTCCAGTTTCAACTGTTCTGCCTGCGGCTATGGAACCCTGACCTGTTCACCGGACGTGTTACCTGTCCCAGACCTGCTGTTTTCAACTCTCTAGAGACCGCAGGAGCGGTAGAGATACTCTTAATGATCGGCTATGAAAAGCCAACTGACATTTACTCCTGAGGTGCTGGCTTGCTGCACCCTCGACAACTACTGTGATTATTATTATTTGACCATGCTGGTCATTTATGAACATTTGAACATCTTGGCCATGTTCTGTTATAATCTCCACCCGGCACAGCCAGAAGAGGACTGGCCACCCCTCATAGCCTGGTTCCTCTCTAGGTTTCTTCCTAGGTTTTGGCCTTTCTAGGGAGTTTTTCCTAGCCACCGTGCTTCTACACCTGCATTGCTTGCTGTTAGGGGTTTTAGGCTGGGTTTCTGTACAGCACTTTGAGATATCAGCTGATGTACGAAGGGCTATATAAATAAATTTGATTTGATTTGATTTAGGTGAACTCTGGTCATAAGGCCTTACTAGGGCTGCAGAATTCCAGCAACTTTCCAAAATTCCCTGGTTTTCCTGAAATCCAGGTTGGAACATTCCCGGAATGGGGAGAGAATAAAAAGTAATTCTTGGGTCTTTCAACCAGGATTTCTGGAAAACCTGGGAGTTTTGGGAAAGTTACCGAAGTTTTGCAACCCTTTACTTGAAAGAAGTCCCCGAAATATCTCAGGAATGGGGACACCAGAGAGGGGCTACGCTAGAGTCTTCGAGGAAGCTGAGGATGATAGCTGTGTGTGTTCATATGCAAGTGCTTGTAGAGAGGTGGAACAGACTATAGAGCTTATCTCTCCCTCTCTCTCTTTATGTATTGCTCTCTTTTTTTCTTTCTCTCTCTATTTCTCTCTCTATTTCTCTCTCTACACTTAGGTTGGAGTCATTAAAACTCATTTTTTAACCACTCCACAAATTTCTTGTTAAAAAACTATCGTTTTGGCAAGTCGGTTAGGACATCTACTTTGTTCATGACACAAGTAATTTTTCCAACAATTGTTTACAGACAGATTATTTCACTTGTAATTCACTGTATCACAATTCCAGTGTGTCAGAAGTTTACATACACTAAGTTGACTGTGCCTTTAAACAGCTTGGAAAATTCCAGAAAATGATATCATGGCTTTAGAAGCTTCTGATAGGCTAATTGACCTAATTTGAGTCAATTGGAGGTGTACCTGTGGATGTATTTCAAGGCCTACCTTCAAACTCAGTGCCTCTTTGCTTGACATCATGGGAAAATCAAAAAAAATCAGCCAAGACTTCAGAAAATAAATTGTAGACCTCCACAAGTCTGGTTCATCTTTGGGAGCCATTTCGTCTGAAGGTACCACGTTCATCTGTACAAACAATAGTACGCAAGTATAACCACCATGAGACCACACAGCCGTCATACCACTCAGGAAGGAGACACGTTCTGTCTCCTAGAGATGAACGTACTTTGGTGCAAAAAGTGCAAACCATTCCCAGAACAACAGCAAAGGACCTTGTGAAGATGCTGGAGGAAACGGGTACAAAAGTATCTATATCCACAGTAAAACGAGTCCTATATTGACATAACCTGAAATGCCGCTCAGCAAGGAAGAAGCCACTGCTCCAAAACCGCCATAAAACAGCCAGACTATGGTTTGCAACTGCACATGGGGGCAAAGATTGTACTTTTTGGAGAAATGTCCTCTGGTCTGATGAAACAAAAATAGAACTGTTTGGCCATAATGACCATCATTATGTTTGGAGGAAAAAGGGGGAGGCTTGCTAGCCGAAGAACACCATCCCAACCGTGAAGCACGGGGGTGGCAGCATCATGTTGTGGGGGTGCTTTGCTGCAGGAGGGACTGGTGCACTTCAGAAAATAGATGGCATCATGAGGAAGGATGATTATGTGGATATATTGAAGTAACATCTCAAGACAACATTCAGGAAGTTAAAACTTGGTCGCTAATGGGTCTTCCAAATGGACTTTGACCCCAAGAATACTTCCAAAGTTGTGGCAAAATGGCTTAAGGACAACAAAGTCAAGTTATTGGAGTGGCCATCACAAAGCCTTGACCTCAATTCTACAGAAAATTTGTGGGCAGAACTGAAAAGGCGCGTGCGAGCAAGGAGGCCTACAAACCTGACTCAGTTACACCAGCTCTGTCAGGAGGAATGAGCCAAAATTCACCCAACTTATTATGGGAAGCTTGTGGAAGGCTACCCGAAACATTTGACCCAAGTTAAACAATTTAAAGGCAATGCTACCAAATACTAATTGAGTGTATGTAAACTTCTGATCCACTGGGAATGTGATGAAAGAAATAAAAGCTGAAATAAATCATTCTCTCTACTATTATTCTGACATTTCACATTCTTAAAATCAACTGGTGACCCTAACTGACCTAAGACAGGGAATTTTTACTAGGATTAAATGTTAGGAATTGTGAAAAACTGAGTTGAAATGTGTTTGGCTAAGGTGTATCCATCTCCCGGGTGGCGCAGTGGTCTAGGGCACTGCATCGCAGTGCTAGCTGCGCCACCAGAGTCTCTGGGTTCACGCCTAGGCTCTGTCGCAGCCGGCCGCAACCGGGAGGTCCGTGGGGCGACGCACAATTGTCATAGCGTCGTGAGGGTTTGGCCGGTAGGGATATCCTTGTCTCAGTATGTAAAAAAAAAAAATGAATAAAATGTATGCACTCTACTGTAAGTCGCTCTGGATAAGAGCGTCTGCTTAATGACTAAAATGTATGTGTATGTAAACTTCCGAATTCAACTGTATATATATATAACTCTCTCTCTCTATTTATTTATATATCTTCTTTTTAAAGCCGCCCCAGGTATGTAAAACTCACCTGACTGGTGAAAGGACTACTTTTACAGGCCCGTCACTCTGAGGCAGCATTGGCCTCTCACTTCAAACAGTGTGAGATCTCTACATCTTCTACCTCTCAGACCCTCAAACAATGTGCTATTATATTGTTAGCTCAGTGTGAGTAATATTTCTACAGTCCTGTCAGACGGACAGTCTCATTACTGTCTTTGGGTCTGCCTCCAAAATGGCACCTTATTCCCTATATTGCGCTACTTTTAACCAGAGCCCTATGGGTCACCCATAGATCCATCCACACTGTTCCCTATATAGTGCACTACTTTGAACCAGAGCCCTATGGGTCACCCATAGATCCATCCACACTGTCCCCTATATAGTGCACTACTTTTAACCAGAGCCCTATGGGTCACCCATAGATCCATCCACACTGTTCCCTATATAGTGCACTACTTTTAACCAGAGCCCTATGGGTCACCCATAGATCCATCCACACTGTTCCCTATATAGTGCACTACTTTTAACCAGAGCCCTATGGGTCACCCATAGATCCATCCACACTGTTCCCTATATAGTGCACTACTTTTAACCAGAGCCCTATGGGTCACCCATAGATCCATCCACACTGTTCCCTATATAGTGCACTACTTTTAACCAGAGCCCTATGGGTCACCCATAGATCCATCCACACTGTTCCCTATATAGTGCACTACTTTTAACCAGAGCCCTATGGGTCACCCATAGATCCATCCACACTGTTCCCTATATAGTGCACTACTTTTAACCAGAGCCCTATGGGTCACCCATAGATCCATCCACACTGTTCCCTATATAGTGCACTACTTTTAACCAGAGCCCTATGGGTCACCCATAGATCCATCCACACTGTTCCCTATATAGTGCACTACTTTTAACCAGAGCCCTATGGGTCACCCATAGATCCATCCACACTGTTCCCTATATAGTGCACTACTTTTGACCAGAGCCCTATTGGTCAGAGCCCTATGGTTCTCTCTCCCACTACTGACCAGCAGCACAAATGGGGGATTATTCAGTGATAAGGCCCTCAGAGATTACCCATGTGACCTCTCACCTTGGCTGCTCCATCCTGCTGTCCCCACTGCGATGAGAGATAGAGGTGATGTCACCGTGTTCTGAGACGTATGAGGTCGCCCTCTCCCTGTACAGTGGGCGTGCGGGGACAAAAGGGACAAAAGCGGGGCAGCTTTCAACACAAAAGCCCAGTTTAATGAGTGTGAGACATGAGGGACATGAGGCCATGGCGTCTCGGTGGGTGGCGCAGGAAGCAGAGTGTCATAGCCATTCAAAAGAATAAGAAGAGGAGACTGGGAGGCAGGGAGAGCAATTAATGATCAGTTTGGTGAATTGGGCATTAAGGCCTTTATTATGTAAGTACGTCAGCCAAGTTTTGGATATCAATGAGGCAACTGCGTAATGACAGCCCCTGTTCTCGGTTATGCTTATTTCTACTGGAGCCCATAACATTGCAGCTTTGGATGCTATATTTATTCTTGCTGTTCAATGGACAGGGTGATTGGCCTGACACAATGTACTGTAACACACTTTACCCCTCATTAGAGATAAAGAGGTCTTTGTGGAGCGATAGAGAGGGATGGAGCGAGAGAGAGAGAAGGAGAAATGGATGGAGAGGGAGCGAGAGGGTTGGAGATGGAAAGGGGCAGGGATGGAGTGAGAAAGAGAGGGATGGAGCACGAGAGGGAGTGCGATGGAAAGGGGCAGGGAGGGAGTGAGCTGGATGGAGAGGGAGAGAGAGGGATGGAAATATAGAGAGATGGAAACAGAGGGGGATGGAAAGAGAGAGGGATGGAAAGGGAGAGGGATGGAAAGGGAGAGGGATGGAAAGGGAGAGGGATGGAAAGGGAGAGGGATGGAAAGAGAGAGGGATGGAAATGGAGAGGGATGGAAAGGGAGAGGGATGGAAAGAGAGAGAGATGGAAAGAGAGAGAGATGGAAATATAGAGAGATGGATGGAAAGAGAGAGGGCTGGAAAGAGAGAGGGATGGAAACGGAGAGGGATGGAAAGGGAGAGGGATGGAAACAGAGGGGGATGGAAAGGGAGAGGGATGGAAACAGAGGGGGATGGAAAGGGAGGGAGATCTCCACAGATCATTAAGACTCTATCCTCTTGGCTGGACAGTGTTTACTTCATATTAATTATCAGGTGATTGTGTGTTGACCCACTAGCCCGTGATTCGCATTCACCATCCAGTCCGGCCCGGTCCAGTCAGGACAGAGGGTCATAATTGACAATATCCAGAGAAGTGCACGTAGAGTAAGAATATGTCCAAATGGCCCCATATACCCTGAAATACTCTATAGCCTATACCCTGAAATACTCTATAGCCTATACCCTGATATACTCTATAGCCTATACCCTGATATACTCTATAGCCTATACCCTGAAATACTCTATAGCCTATACCCTGATATACTCTATAGCCTATACCCTGATTTACCCTATAGCCTATACCCTGATATACTCTATAGCCTATACCCTGATATACCCTATAACCTATACCCTGATATACCCTATAGCCTATACCCTGATATACTCTATAGCATATACCCTGATATAGCCTATACCCTATAGCCTATACCCTGATATACCCTATAGCCTATACCCTGAAATACCCTATAGCCTATACCCTGATATACCCTATAGCCTATAGCCTGATATAGCCTATAGCCTATACCCTGATATACCCTACAGCCTATACCGTGATATGCCCTATAGCCTATACCCTGATATACCCGATAGCCTATACCCTGAAATACCCTATAGTCTATAGCCTGATATACCCTATAGCCTATACCCTGATATGCCCTATAGCCTATACCCTGATATACCCTATAGCCTATACTTTTGGCCCTCAGAACAGCCTCAATTTGTCGGGACATGGACTCGACAAGGTGTCGAAAGCGTTCCAAAGGGATGCTGCCCCATGTTGATTCCAATGCTTTCCACAGTTTTGTCAAGTTGATGTCGTTTGGTTGGTGGACCATTCTTGATACACACAAGAAACTGTTGACTGTGAAAAACCCAGCAGCATTGCAGCTCTTGACACAAACAGGTGTGCCTGGCACCTACTACCATACCCTGTTCAAAGGCACTTAATATTTTGATTGAAGTTGATTTAACAAGTGATCTTTATGGCCTTCCTGTGACATCGGGTGGTGTAGGTGTCCTGGAGGGCAGGTAGTTTGCCCCCGGTGATGCGTTGTGCAGACCTCACTACCCTCTGGAAAGCCTTACGGTTGTGGGTGGAGCAGTTGCCGTACCAGGCGTAAAAGTTTGTGTTTTTAGTGACAAGCCAAATTTCTTCAGCTTTCTGAGGTTGAAGAGGCACTGCTGCGCCTTCTTCACCACGCTGTCTGTGTGGGTGGACCATTTTAGTTTGTCCCTGATGTGTACGCTGAGGAACTTCATATTTTCCACCTTCTCCACTACTGTCCCGTCGATGTGGATGGGGGGGTGCTCCCTCTGCTGTTTCCTGAAGTCCACGATCATCTCCTTTGTTTTGTTGACAATGAGTGTGAGGTTATTTTCCTGACACCACACTCTGAGAGCCCTCACCTCGTCGTTGTTGGTAATCAAGCCTACCACTGTAGTGTCGTCTGCAAACTTGATTGAGTTGGAGGCGTGCATGGCCACACAGTCATGGGTGAACAGGGAGTACAGGAGAGGGCTGAGAACGCACCCTTGTGGGGCCCCTGTGTTGAGGATCAGCGGGGTGGAGGTGTTGTTTCCTACCCTCACCACCTGGGGGCGGCCCGTCAGGAAGTCCAGGACCCAGTTGCACAGGGCGGGGTCGAGACCCAGGATCTCGAGCTTAATGACGAGTTTGGAGGGTACTATGGTGTTAAATGCTGAGCTGTAGTCGATGAAGAGCATTCTTACATAGGTATTCCTCTTGTCCAGATGGGATAGGGCAGTGTGCAGTGTGATTGCGATTACAACGTCTATGGACCTATTGGGGCGGTAAGCAACTTGGAGTGGGTCTAGGGTGTCAGGTAGGGTGGAGGTGATATGGTCCTTGACTAGTCCCTCAAAGCACTTCATGATGACGGAAGTGAGTGCTACGGGGCGATAGTCATTATGTCGATATAGGACTCATTTTACTGTGGATATAGATACTTTTGTACCCGTTTCCTCCTGCATCTTCACAAGGTTCTTTGCTGTTGTTCTGGGATTGATTTGCACTTTTCGCACCAAAGTACGTTCATCTCTAGGAGACAGAACGCGTCTCCTTCCTGAGCGGTATGACAGCTGCGTGGTCCCATGGTGTTTATACTTGCATACTATTGTTTGTACAGATGAACATGGTACCTTCAGGAGTTTGGAAATTGCACCCAAGGATGAACCAGACTTGTGGAGGTCTATAATTTTTTTTCTGAGGTCTTGGCTGATTTCTTTTGATTTTCCCATGATGTCAAGCAAAGAGGCACTGAGTTTGAAGGTAGGCCTTGAAATACATCCACAGGTACACCTCCAATTGACTCAAATGATGTCAATTAGCCTAAAGCCATAACATAATTTTCTGGGATTTTCCAATCTGTTTAAAGGCATAGTCAACTTAGTGTATGTAAACTTCTGACCCACTGGAATTGTGATACAATGAATTATAAGTGAAATAATCTGTCTGTAAACAATTGTTGGAAAATTACTTGTGTCATGAACAAAGTAGATGTCCTAACCGACTTGTCAAAACTATAGTTTGTTAACAATAAATATGTGGAGTGGTTGAAAAACGAGTTTTAATGACTCCAACCTAAGTCTATGTAAACTTCCGACTTCAACTGTATATTTGACAACCCTACAGGTATATCGTGACAACCCTACATGTATATCGTGACAACCCTACATTTATATCGTGACAACCCTACATGTATATCGTGACAACCCTACATGTATATCGTGACAACCCTACATTTATATCGTGACAACCCTACATGTATATCGTGACAACCCTACATGTATATCATGACAACCCTACATTTATATCGTGACAACCCTACATGTATATCGTGACAACCCTACATGTATATCATGACAACCCTACATTTATATCATGACAACCCTACATTTATATCATGACAACCCTACATGTATATCATGACAACCCTACATTTATATCATGACAACCCTACATGTATATTACGACAACGATAGTTACAGGTGTTGGCTATAGCACATGACCAGACTAACTGAGAAGAGGATCATGCTGTATCATATGATGTTATATGTTGTGAGTACCATCCTTCACCGCCCTCAAAAATGACCTGCTTGCCTAGGGATTAATAAGGGGTGTATGTTTGTGTGTGTTATGTGTGTGTGTGTTATGTGTGTGTGGGGTGTGTGTGTGTGTGTGTGTGTGTGTGTGTGTGTGTGTGTGTGTGTGTGTGTGTGTGTGTGTGTGTGTGTGTGTGTGTGTGTGTGTGTGTGTGTGTGTGTGTGTGTGTGTGTGTGTGTGTGAGGGGTGGTGGTCAGAGGGGAGAGTCAGGAGGGATCAGGTTACCGTTTTGTTCAACGGTCATTAGACAGACTTCTCACTTCCTCCCCCTTCCTCCCCCCTATCTCACACACATACCCCAGCTATATTAAACACTGCACGATAAGTTTACTACAAGAACGCGTAAGTCAGAGTTACTTCAGCTATTATATTCCAGTATTGAAATGTCCTATTTTTATTTTTAAAATATTGGAACAGTGTATTTTGGAACAGTGTATTTCGTCTGTGTTAGTGAACAATGATATCACTGTTTGGTCGCTCCTTATTTAAGTTATTTCTGGTTTTGGTTTGTTCTGGCAGTGTTGCTTCTTGGTTCTTGGCATCTTGGTTTACAACAAACATAGCAGGATTGTTAGGATGTTAATATGAAGAAGTGTCATATAAAACTGCTTGTGGAGTTATTATTAAACGCTTAACTCTTATTATTATTGGTAATACAATATGCCACATATTAAAATATCTTTTAGTAAGAAACTTTGTTGATAACTTTGTTGAAGCATCATAGCGATCATTACCTTGTGGGCAGCATCGGGTTCAAGAGAGGACAAGTAGCTTCATGAGTGTGTTATTATTAGTACCTTCAATTACAAGCTGAGGAGTAGAAGGCACACTAGAAGATGAATAGACCGTCATGTCCTTCGGGATTTTTGTAGAATTCCGCCCCCCGTAATGATGACATCCAGGATGGAAAGCATGGTTCCCAACAACCTCCCGCTCTTTTCACCTCTCAATTTAATTTCAATTTAAAGGGCTTTATTGGCATGGGAAACATATGTTAACATTGCCAAAGCAAGTGAAATAGATAATAAACAAAAGTGAAATAAACAATACAAAATTAACGGTAAATATTACACTCACAAAAGCTCCAAAAGAATAAAGACATTTCAAATGTTAAATTATGTGCAAATAATATAAAAGGGAACATAAATAAACATAAATATGGGTTGTATTTACAATGGTGTTCGTTCTTCACTGGTTGCCCTTTTCTTGTGGCATCAGGTCACAAATCTTGCTGCTGTGATGGCACACTGTGGTATTTCACCCAATAGATATGGAAGTAAATCAAAATTGGGTTTGTTTTTGAATTCTTTGTGGGTCTGTGTAATCTGAGGGAAATATGTGTCTCTAATATTTGGCAGGAGGTTATAAAGTGCAGCTCAGTTTCCACTTCATTTTGTGGGCAGTGTGCACATAGCCTGTCTTCTCTTGAGAGCCAGGTCTGCCTACAGAATCTGTATATAGTCAAAGCTTTCCTTAAATTTGGGTCAGTCACAGTGGTCAGGTATTCTGCCACTGTGTACTCTCTGTTTAGGGCCAAATAGCATTCTAGTTTGCTCTGTTTTTTGTTAATTCTTTCCAATGTGTCAAGTAACCATCTTTTTTGTTTTCTCATGATTTGGTTGGGTCTAATTGTGTTGCTCTCCTGGGGCTCTGTGGGGTGTGTTTGTGTTTGTGAACAGAGCCACAGTACCAGCTTGCTTTGGGGACTCACTCCCTTTTAGGTGGTTGTAGAATTTAACGTCTCTTTTCTGGATTTTGGTAATTAGTGTGTATCTGTCCCCATCCAAGGATGTTTTATGTTGTACACGGACAATATTTTTACAGAATTCTGCATGAATAGTCTCAATTTGGTGTTTGTTCCATTTTGTGAATTCTTGGTTGGTGAGCGGACCACAGACCTCACAACCATAAAGGGCAATGGGTTCTATAATTTATTCAAGTATTTTTAGCCAGATACTAACTTTATGTTCCTTTTGATGCATAGAAGGCCCTTCTTGCCTTGTCTTTCAGATCGTTCACAGCTTTGTGAAAGTTACCTGTGGTGCTGATGTTTAGGCAGAGGTATGTATAGTTTCTTGTGTGCTCTAGGGCAATGGTGTATAGATGGAATTTGTATTTGTGGTCCTGGGAACTGGACCTTTTTTGGAACACCATTATATTTGTCTAACTGAAATTTACTTTCAGGGTCCAGGTCTGACAGAATCTGTGCAGAAGATCTAGGTGCTGCTGTAGGCCCTCCTTGGTTGGGGACAGAAGCTTCAGATAATCAGCAAACAGTTGACATTTGACTTCAGATTCTAGTAGGGTGAGGCTGGGTGGTGCAGACTGTTCTAGTGCCCTCGCCAATTTGTTTATATATATATACAGTGGGGAGAACAAGTATTTGATACACTGACAATTTTGCAGGTTTTCCTACTTACAAAGCATGTAGAGGTCTGTAATTTTTATCATAGGTACACTTCAACTGTGAGAGAAGGAATCTAAAACAAAAATCCAGAAAATCACATTGTATGATTTTGAAGTAATTAATTTGCATTTTATTGCATGACATAAGTATTTGATACATCAGAAAAGCAGAACTGAATATTTGGTACAGAAACCTTAGTTTGCAATTACAGAGATCATACGTTTCCTGTAGTTCTTGACCAGGTTTGCACACACTGCAGCAGGGATTTTGGCCCACTCCTCCATACAGACCTTCTCCAGATCCTTCAGGTTTCGGGGCTGTCGCTGGGCAATACGGACTTTCGGCTCCCTCCAAAGATTTTCTATTGGGTTCAGGTCTGGAGACTGGCTAGGCCACTCCAGGACCTTGAGATGCTTCTTACGGAGCCACTCCTTAGTTGCCCTGGCTGTGTGTTTCGGGTCGTTGTCATGCTGGAAGACCCAGCCACGACCCATCTTCAATGCTCTTACTGAGGGAAGGAGGTTGTTGGTCAAGATCTCGCGATACATGGCCCCATCCATCCTCCCCTCAATACGGTGCAGTCGTCCTGTCCCCTTTGCAGAAAAGCATCCCCAAAGAATGATGTTTCCACCTCCATGCTTCACGGTTGGGATGGTGTTCTTGGGGTTGTACTCATCCTTCTATTCCTCCAAACACGGCGAGTGGAGTTTAGAGCAAAAAGCTCTATTTTTGTCTCATCAGACCACATGACCTTCTCCCATTCCTCCTCTGGATCATCCAGATGGTCATTGGCAAACTTCAGACGGGCCTGGACATGCGCTGGCTTGAGCAGGGGGACCTTGCGTGCGCTGCAGGATTTTAATCCATGACGGCGTAGTGTGTTACTAATGGTTTTCTTTGAGACTGTGGTCCCAGCTCTCTTCAGGTCATTGACCAGGTCCTGCCGTGTAGTTCTGGGCTGATCCCTCACATTCCTCATGATCATTGATGCCCCACGAGGTGAGATCTTGCATGGAGCCCCAGACCGAGGGTGATTGACCGTCATCTTGAACTTCTTCCATTTTCTAATAATTGTGCCAACAGTTGTTGCCTTCTCACCAAGCTGCTTGGCTATTGTCCTGTAGCCCATCCCAGCCTTGTACAGGTCTACAATTTATCCCTGATGTCCTTACACAGCTCTCTGGTCTTGGCCATTGTGGAGATGTTGGAGTCTGTTTGATTGAGTGTGTGGACAGGTGTCTTTTATACAGGTAACGAGTTCAAACAGGTGCAGTTAATACAGGTAATGAGTGGAGAACAGGAGGGCTTCTTAAAGAAAAACTAACAGGTCTGTGAGAGCCGGAATTCTTACTGGTTGGTAGGTGATCAAATACTTATGTCATGCAATAAAATGCAAATTAATTACTTAAAAATCATACAATGTGATTTTCTGGATTTTTTTTTAGATTCCGTCTCTCACAGTTGAAGTGTACCTATGATAAAAATTACAGACCTCTACATGCTTTGTAAGTAGGAAAACCTGCAAAATCGGCAGTGTATCAAATACTTGTTCTCCCCACTGTATATGTTGAAGAGGGTGGGGCTTAAGCTGCATCCCTGTCTCCCCCCATGGCCTTGTGGAAAGAAATGTGTGTGTTTTCTGCCAATTTTAACACACTGGTTGTTTGTGTACATGGATTTTGTAATGTCATATGTTTTTCCCCCAACACCACTTTCCATCAATTTGTATAGCAGACCCTTATTCCAAATTGAGTCAAAAGCTTTTTTTTAAATCAACAAAGCATGAGAAGACTTTGCCTTTGTTGAGGTTTGTTTGTTTGTCAATTAGGGTGTGCAGGGTGAATACGTGGTCTGTCGTACGGTAATTTGGTAAAAAGCCAATCTGACATTTGCTCATTATATTGTCTGCTGTTAATGATAATGCAGAGGATTTTCCCAAGGTTGCTGTTAACGCATATCCCACGGTAGTTATTGGGGTAAAATTTGTCTCCACTTTTGTGGATTGGGGTGAACAGTCCTTGGTTCCAAATATTGGGGAAGATGCCAGAGCTTAGGATGATGTTAAAGAGTTTCAGTATAGCCAACTGGAATTTGTGGTCTGTATGTTTTATAATTTAATTTGGGATACCATCAACCCCACAGGCCTTTTTGGGTTGGAGGGATTTTATTTTGTCCTGTAGTTCATTCAATGTATTTGGAGAATCCAATGGGTTCTGGCAGTCTTTAATAGTTGATTCCAAGATTTGTAATTGATCATGCATATGTTTTTGCTGTTTGTTCTTTGTTATAGGGCCAATAAGATTGGAGAAGTGGTTTATCCATACATCTCCATTTTGGATAGATAACTCTTCGCGTTGTTGTTTGTTTAGTGTTTTCTAATTTTCCCAGAAGTGGTTGGATTCTATGGATTCTTCAATTACATTGAGCTGATTTCTCACCTCTCTCCACCTCTCTCTCCCTCTATCCTCACCTCTCTCCTCCTCTCCCTCCCCTATCCTCACCTCTCTCCTCCTCTCCCTCCTCTCCCTCCCTATCCTCACCTCTCTCCTCCTCTCCCTCCTCTCCCTCCCCTATCCTCACCTCTCTCCTCCTCTGCCTCCCCTATCCTCACCTGTCTCCTCCTGGGGCTCTGGCTGGGGATGGAGCTGGGAATGGGGCTGGGGCTGTGGCTGTGGCTGGGGATGGAGCTGGGAATGAGAATGGGGCTGGGCATGGAGCTGGGAATGGGGCTGGGGCTGGGGCTGTGGCTGGGGATGGAGCTGGGAATGGGAATGGGGCTGGGGCTGTGGCTGGGGATGGAGCTGGGGATGGAGCTGGGAATGGGAATGGGAATAGGGCTTGGGCTGTGGCTGTGGCTGGGCATGGAGCTGGGGATGGAGCTAGGAATAGGGCTTGGGATGTGGCTGGGGATTGAGCTGGGGCTGGGGATGGAGCTTGGGATGGGGCTGGGGCTGTGGCTGGGGCTGTGGCTGGGGATGGAGCTGGGGATGGAGCTGGAGCTAGGAATGGAGCTAGGAATAGGGCTTGGGATGTGGCTGGGGATTGAGCTGGGGCTGGGGATGGAGCTTGGGATGGAGCTTGGGATGGAGCTGGAGCTGGAGCTGGGGATTGGACTGGGGCTAGGTTGTTTAGGACACAATGTATCTCCCCTCTGACTGACTGTACAACAGCATCAGTCACATGCACTGACCCACACACAAAAACACACACAGACACGCACGCACGCACGCACGCACGCACGCACGCACGCACGCACGCACGCACACACACACACACACACACACACACACACACACACACACACACACACACACAAAAGACTGTACTAAATATTATATAGCTCAGTGAATCACTACTCACTGACTGTCTGGAAAGACTATAGTAGTGATTACATTACCTGGTAGTGAGAATACTATAGTAGTGGTTACATTACCTGATAGTGAGAAGACTAGAGTAGTGATTACATTACCTGATAGTGAGAATACTATAGTAGTGATTACATTACCTGATAGTGAGAAGACTAGAGTAGTGATTACATTACCTGATAGTGAGAAGACTATAGTAGTGATTACATTACCTGATAGTGAGAAGACTAGAGTAGTGAATACATTACCTGATAGTGAGAAGACTAGAGTAGTGATTACATTACCTGATAGTGAGAATACTATAGTAGTGATTACATTACCTGATAGTGAGAAGACTATAGTAGTGAATACATTACTTGATAGTGAGAAGACTAGACTACTCCTCTCCTCTCCACTCCTCTCCACTTCAGTCCTCCCCTCTCCACTCTAGTCCCTCCCCCCACTCCTCCTGTCTCTTCCCCTCTCCTACTCCCTCCCCTCCACTCCTCTCCTCTCCACTCCAGTCCTCCCCTCCACTCCTCTCCTCTCCACTCTAGTCCTCCCCCCACTCCTCCTGACCCTTCCCCTCTCCTGCCCCTCCTCTCCTCGAGCTCTAGTCCTCCCCTCCACTCCTCCTGTCCCTTCCCCTCTCCTGCCCCCTTCTCTCCCCTCCACTCTACGCTGCTCTAGTGCTCCTCTCCCCTCCACTCCTCCTGTCCCTTCCCCTTACCTGCCCCCTCCACTCCTCACTGCTCTAGCCCTCCTCTCCTCTCCCCTCCCCTCCCCTCCACTCCTCCTGTCCCTTCCCCTCTCCTGCCCCCTTCTCTCCCCTCCACTTCTCCCTGCTCTAGTCCTCCTCTCCTTCTGTCCCTTCCCCTGTCCTGCCCCCTCCCCTCCACTCCTCACTGCTCTAGCCCTCCTCTCCCCTCCCCTCCCCTCCCCCTGTCCCTTCCCCTCTCCTGCCCGCTCCCCTCCACTCCTCGCTGCTCTAGTCCTCCACTCCTGCCCCCTCCCCTCTCCTGCCCCCTCCCCTCCACTCCTCGCTGCTCTAGTTCTCCTCTCCCCTCCACTCCTCCTGTCCCTTCCCCTGTCGTGCCCCCTCCCCTCCACTCCTCACTGCTCTAGCCCTCCTCTCCCCTCCCCTCCCCTCCACTCCTCCTGTCCCTTCCCCTCTCCTGCCCCCTTCCCTCCCCTCCACTTCTCCCTGCTCTAGTCCTCCTCTCCTCCCCCCTCCCCTCTCCTGCCCCCTCCCCTCCACTCCTCACTGCTCTAGTCCTCCTCTCTACTCCTCCTGTCCCTTCCCCTTTCCTGCCCCCTT